>NW_017253360.1:1118137-1119217 GCF_001642045.1 Paraphaeosphaeria sporulosa | reverse complement strand
TTATATACGTGTATTCTACTAGCTTTTATTAGGTTCCTATTAACTATCCCTTGCTTCGGGGCTAGGTGTCTAGCAAGGGCGGATGGCCAGCTATCCCTGCCACCTACCTAGAGTACTGTCCGTACCAAGGTAACTTCGTAGGCCCTTATCTAATAATAGTAAGATACTTAGTACACGCCCTTATATCTAATATACCCCCTTAGCTCGGTACGTTGTCGCTACCTAAGTTAATTAATTAGGCGATTAATCGTTAGAGTACTTAGTGAAGGTAGTCCTATATCTTATTAAGTAGTGTAGTTCTTGTCACCTCTACGCTTATCACGTTAACTAGGCCTAGTTGATCGAGCAGGCCTTACCATTTATTGGCTGGCAGCACCTTTATGAGTCCATTAGCAATCATGTCGTCCAATCTAATATACTTAACGGTGATCGTCCTAGTAGCAACCTCTTGTCTTAGCCAGTGGGTGTGGATATCCACATATTAAAGCTTGGTCTAGAGTTTTAATACTTCCTATGTGACCAGTTGAATTATCTATTTATTATTACATTGGATTGTGATTGTAGTGCTAGGCAGGTTAATCCTTAGTTCCTTTAATAATCGGGAGAGATATATTACTTCCTTAGCTACTTGCATAAGGGCTAGGAGCTCTACCTTAGTTATTAACGTTATAATGGTATCCTATTTATTTACTTACCACGCAATTAAGCCACTAAATAGCTTAATTGCATATCCTTGAGAGCTTTTCTAATCTAGAGTATTGTTGGTAAATAAGGCGTCACTAGTGACCTAAAGGGTATCTCCGCCTCCTAGCTGTAGGGCCTTTTGCCTTATTGCTCTAAGGTAGAGGAGTACTCGATTAGCTACGTCGTGGTGCTCTTGGCCTAGGTTTATAAGGAATTGGGCCAATCGTGATGTGGAGAAAGTGATATCTAGGCGCATTATTACGGTAGTAAATAGTAGGGATCCAATCTTCCGTTGATACTTGTTAACCTCTAATAGTGAGGCTAGCCCTATGCGAGGCTTTAGCTCTACTCCAGCCATGGGTATATCGTGTTGGTAGTCTATTTTATTAATTAATC
>NW_017253360.1:1116353-1117744 GCF_001642045.1 Paraphaeosphaeria sporulosa | reverse complement strand
ATATGGTACTATAGTAAAACCAAGGCTCTCTAGCGTTGTAGTGAACTCCTTTTACCAGAGCTTAGGTGTAATATAGAGTCCATAAAGTGCCTTCTATAGCTTAAGTATGGTACCTTTACATTAGTAACTAACTAGCATCTTCATATAGACTTCTTAATCAAGTAGAGCATGTATAAAGGCATTGGCAACATTATACTACTTAAGCTTAAGATCGTACTTGGCTATAATTGCCATGAGTATATGAAATGAGTGGCTGGCTAGCGTCGTGGTGTAGGTATCTTATATGGTAATATTCTACTACTAATCACTATAGACGACAAGTCGAGCCTTACACTTTAGGAACTAATTATACTTATTTAGCTTATAGGTGTATACCTACATATAGTCGAGGATTTAGTGGCCTACCTATTTAATTGGCCTCTATTAAATCTCAATCCATAATTTTATCTAATAATGGCTGGTGAGGTGCACGCGCTCAGCCTCCTTAAACTCATCACACATGGGATAATTATCAAGTCGTGTGCCTACTATAGGAAGTGGAGGCAACTCGCTTCTATAAGGCTTAATGCCCTTAGTTAATAGTCGTCTAATCTACGCCTTATCAAGGTGTTTGCCCTAATAATTACCCACGCGACCTACCTGGGTACCTGCCATAAAGGCGGCTGCCTATAGCGTAGTTTTCATAGTCGCTAGAGTAATAGTTAATTACTAATTACGTATAACTAGTAGTACATTTTTTTTAGAGAAGAGTTGCGCTAGTAGGGTTACTAGTAGTGGTATTAATAGTGGCGATGGGTAGGTGTACTTAATCTTCCTCCCTTAGTGATAACCTGGCGTCTCATTATCTTAATCTTACGTGGAGTTATTAATTATCTTATCTTTATAGAAGGGCGTTATATCTCCATAATCTATAGTGGGTGGGAGCTCCACTATATAGATCTATATAGCTATCTCATTAAGTGTACTATATATGAGGTTATCCATAATCTCTTTCTAAGTACCATTGAACACTATTTCTTTATTAAATATAACGTTACGGATACTAATCACCTTTAATAGTGATAGGATCCATATGCGCCATATATTTATAGATTAATAGCCAATGAGATATCCAATTCATGCCTTTAGATCTAGTCACTAGAGCTTACTCTTACCACACTAGGTATTATTAGTTATGGTAAATACTTTGCTTCCATACGCTTTAAGATGCCCTAGGGCCGGTTTTTTTAGTTAAGATATAATCCCATTAATAAGAGAGACTATAGTAAAGAACTTTTCATATAGTGTATGCCATTAGTTCTTATAGTTTAGAGTATAATTATGTAGATACACCATAGCTTATATAATTTCTAGCCAAAGGTCCTATAGTAGGTTGGCGTTAAGGCGTATTA
>NW_017253360.1:1112258-1116343 GCF_001642045.1 Paraphaeosphaeria sporulosa | reverse complement strand
GATATGGAGTCTATAAAGTGCCTTCTATAGCTTAAGTATGGTACCTTTATATTGGTAACTAACTAGCATCTTTATGTAGACTTCTTAATTAAGTAGAGTATATATAAAGGTATTAGTAATGTTATACTACTTAAGCTTAAGATCATACTTGGCTACGATTACTATGAGTATACGAAATAAGTGGCTGGCTAGCATTGCGGCGTAGGTATCTTACATGGTGATATTCTACTACTAATTACTACGGACGATAAGTCAAGCCTTACACTTTAGGAACTAATTGTGCTTATTTAGCTTATAGGTGTATACCCACATGTAGTTAAGGATTTAGTGGCCTGCCTATTTAATTGGCCTCTGTTAAATCTTGATCCATGATTTTATCTAATAATGGCTGGCGAGATGTACGCGCTTAGCCTCCTTAAACTCATTATATATGGGATGATCGTTAAGTCGTATACCCACTATAGGAAGTAGAGGTAACTCGTTTCTATAAGGCTTAATGCCCTTAGTTAACAGTCGTCTAATCTGCGCCTTATTAAGGTGTTTACCCTAATAATTGCCCACGCGACCTGCCTGGGTACCTGCTATAAAGGCGGCTGCCTATGGCGTAGTTTTCGTAGTCGCTGGAGTGATAGTTAATTACTAATCGCGTACAACTAGTGGTACATTTTTATTAGAGAAGAGTTGCGCTAGTAGGGTCACTAGTAGTGGCATTAATGGCGGTGATGGGTAGGTGTAGTTGATCTTCCTCCCTTAGTAATAACCTGGCGTCTCATTATCTTGGTCTTATGTGGAGTCGTTAATCGTCTTATCTTTGTAGAAGGGTGTTATATCTCTATAATCTATAGTGGGCGGAAGCTCCACTATACGGATCCATATAGCTATCTCATCGAGTGTGCTATATATGAGGTTGTCCATAATCTCTTCCTAAGTACCATTAAACACTGTTTCTTCATCGAATATAACGTCACGGATACTAATCACCTTTAATAGTGATGGGATCCATATGCGCCATATGTTTATAGATTAATAGCTAATGAGATATCTAATCCATGCCTTTGGATCTAGTCGCTGGAGCTTACTCTTGCTACGCTGGGTATCATTAGTTATGGTAAATGCTTTGCTTCTATACGCTTTGAGATGCCCTAGGGCCGGTTTCTTTGGTTAAGATATAATCCCATTAATAAGAGAGACTATAGTAAAGAACTTCTTGTATGGTGTATGCCATTGGTTCTTATAGTTTAGAGTGCGATTGTGTAGATACACCACAGCTCATGTGATTTCTAGCCAAAGGTCCCATGGTAGGTTGGCGTTGAGGCGCATTACGTGGGCTTTCTCCTTAATTACACCCCCTAAGCGCTCGGCTCCTCCATTCTAGGCCTATATATTAGGTGCCGAGGGCTCGATTTTAATGCCTTTACTTATATACCAGCATTCGACGTCTGCCTTAACTATGAAGATCTTGTTATCTAACTTAATAACTTTAACAGTTACGCTAAATTGTACTATTAGCAGTAGTATAAGGTCGTTTAGAACTTTAATAATTAATCTAGCGGGCTAATTGTCTTTGAAGTAGAAGTCCCACATATGGCCTAAGTATTAATTAGTGATGAGTATCTAGCTACGCTCCTTATTAAAGCTTTGTGCCTTATAGTTGTGGAAGTCAATTGCGATACGCTCTCTAGGTCCTTTACTATTTGGCCTGGCTTCTCGCCTAATGTGCCGTTTCGACTTTACTCTGCTATAGGCGTTGCATTTAACTGTGGGTATGCCCTTAATGCGTACCCCCTTAGCTTGCTATACTAGGTGCTTAAGTGCGCTGGGTCCTAGATGGCCTAATTACTTATGCCATGTCTCCGTACTAGTGATAGCTACCCTACGCTTTATGCGTAAATTAATCTTGTGTATAATAAAGATTGTACTACTACTTATAGTATATAATTACCCTTGGTCTATAGGTCTATTTTTAAGTACCTATTAACCGTACAGTTCTTAAAGCTCCGTAATTACTATATTGTCTACTCATTTAATTACTGTGGGCTCTAACTTAGTATCCCACTATAGTCCTTGACGTCTAAGCAGGTGAAACGACACTAGGTTATAGAGTAGATTAGGGTAGTATGCCATATTATCTAGCCTAATTATACTGTTGCCGCGTATACTCTTTAAACGTACATAGACGCTGCCGTATCCTTATATCTAAACTTGCGTATTCCTAGCCCATATAAAGTCGCCTGGCCTTGGTGGCCGTAGTACGAGAAATCGATTGACGTTGTTAAAGATATGGCAAGTTGTGCCCAAGTTGAGGATCGCTAAGTTATGGAGTGGATACGTATTTGGCTTGGAGAGAGTTGCTGTATTAAAGCTTGTATGGACTAACGTGACTTCACAGCCATCTAGTTACTTATTGCTTGCCTCTATTAATTGGGTCGGCGTCGGCGTATGGGACTGTTTAATATGAGGTGTTTGTGTTCGTGATCTGCTTTAACCTCGAATTAGCCCTTAAAACGCGCTGTTATGCTTACGTTTGAGCTCAATTAGTTCACTAATAGCTAGTCTTGGTTTCTACCATGCAGGTGCTAGTTCCTTATAAAGGTAAAAGCAGTCTTTAGCTACATGGCTTTGTTCACACGCTAGGCATGGGCCTGTGGTGTTTAAAGGCTTATTATATGATAGCCAAGAGGTCCCATGTGGATACGCTCTCTTTCATTTTAAGGGATGTCCCTTGGATGGCGCGTGTTTAGCATGAGAGGCGTCCCTATTATTACCCTAAGTGGTTTCACCACTATTAGCGAGAAAGGCTCTATTAGTTATAAAGGCCGCTTTATACTTGCTCTTCGCGCTAGGGTGGTTTACCATCATATGTTCTTAGAACCGTTTCATCATCTCCTTTCTAGTCATGCCGGCGGCGTATCTACTATAGTCTTGGAAGGCCATAGCCTATATGGGTGCCACTTTGTTAATGGCTACTAGAAAGTCCTTTATGATCACATTTAGTTGCGTCACTTCGGCGACCCTATAGGTCTCCACTTCTATAGCTGCCTAATCATATTTAGTAAGCCAGGTTTCCTATTAATTAACACTTCTTATTGCTTTTAGAGCTATGAGATATCTATCTCTAGTGTGCTCTTGTTCGAATTGCTTATTAACGCTAGTAGTGAGCTTGAGACTTATAACCCATTAGTAGAGTGGCTAATTGGGTAGGCAGTATGTGCGCTAGAGGTATTTTACTACCATTAAATAGATAAACGTGATGATATGCTAGATACTTATCTACTCCTTCTTATATTTGTGTCGATCACTCTTATACTATTTATAATAGATCTTATAGTACTTAAGGTCCTCCTTAAAGGCCTTCTATCCGGCTGTTAATAGCTCAGACTATCGCACTAGTATCTTAATATTAGCTGTGGGGCATAGTTTGTGATAACTAGTACTTAGATAGCTACTAGTTATATGATTAGCGGAGTTACTAAATTAGGGTTAATCTTATCCTATAGATTATATGTGATGTAGCGCGCCTACAGCTATGTATACCATCCTATAAAGTTGTTATAGTCGCGGAGCGTTATCTCTACGCGCTAAGGGGTTGGTTGGGCCGTTATGGTTGATTGGTATATTAGTTGAGGCAGTGAGACTCTTAATTGTTAGATTTACACAGTGATTTAATGGATGTTAGTAATCTAGAGATGAGATGAATTGATTCCTTATTGTTATATACGTGTGTTCTACCAGCTTTTATTGGGTTCCTATCAACTATCCCTTACTTCGGGGCTGGGTGTCCAGTAAGGGCGGATGGCCAGCTATCCCTGCTACCTGCCCGGAGTACTGTCCGTACCAAGGTAACTTCGTAGGCCCTTATCTAATAATAGTAAGATACTTAGTACACGCCCTCATATCTAATAACTAGGCACTAATTTTATCCTTATAAGCGCTAAGGAAGACCTTAAGATAACTAATAAAGTTCTACTAGATAAGAGAGCTTTTACTCTCTCTATTCTATAAGAGTAGAGTACCTATAACTATAATCTTATAGAAGTCCTCCCACTTAATATTAGTTAGAGTAGGCTAGACCTAGGCTAGAGAAG
>NW_017253360.1:1110196-1112248 GCF_001642045.1 Paraphaeosphaeria sporulosa | reverse complement strand
GCTGGGTATTATTAGTTATGGTAAATACTTTGCTTCTATACGCTTTGAGATGCCCTAGGGCCGGTTTCTTTAGTTGAGATATAATCCCATTAATGAGAGAGACTATAGTAAAGAACTTCTTATATAGTGTACGCCATTAGTTCTTATAGTTTAGAGTGTGATTGTGTAGATACACCACAGCTCATATAATTTCTAGCCAAAGGTCCTATAGTAGGTTGGCGTTGAGGCGTATTACGCGGGCTTTCTCCTTAATTATACCCCCTAAGTGCTTAGCTCCTCTATTCTGGGCCTGTGTATTAGGTGCTGAGGGCTTAATTTTAATGCCTTTACTTATATACTAGCGTTTGACGTCTACCTTAACCGTGAAGATCTCATTATCTAACTTAATAACTTTAATAGTTATACCAAATTGTACTGTTAGCAGTAGTATAAGGTCGTTTAGAACTTTAATGATTAATCTAGTGGGCCGATTGTCTTTGAAGTAGAAGTCCCATATGTGGCCTAAGTATTAATTGGTGACGAGTATCTGGCTGCGCTCCTTGTTAAAGCTTTGTGCCTTATAGTCGTGGAAGTCGATCGCGATACGCTCTCTAGGTCCTTCACTATTTGGCCTGGCTTCTCGCCTAATCTATTGTTTTGACTTTGCTCTGCCGCAGGCGTCGCATTTAACTATGGGTACGCCCTTAATACGCACCCCCTTAGCTCGCTACACTAGGTGCTTAAGCGCGCTGGGTCCTAGATGGCCTAATCATTTGTGCCATATCTCTATGCTGGCGATAGCTGCCCTCCGCTTTGTACGTAAGTTGATCTTATGCGTAATAAAAGCTGTACTATCACTTATAGTATATAATTGGTCCAAAGGTTGGTGTTTAAGTATTTATTAGCCGTATAGTTCTTAAAGCTCTATAATCACTATATTGTCTGCTCATTTGATTGCCGTGGGGTCAGACTTAGTATCCCACCATAATCCTTGACGTCTGAGCAGGCGAAACGATACTAGGTTATAGAGTAGATTAGGGCAGTATGCCATATTATCTAGCCTAATTGTGCTGTTGCCGCGCGTGCTCTTTAAATGTATATGGACGCTACCGTATCCTTGTATCCAAACTTGCGTATTCCCAGCCCATATGAAGTCGCCTAGCCTTAGTGGCCGTAGTGCGAGAAATCGATTGACGTCGTTGAAGATATGGCAAGTTATGCCCGAGTCGAGGATCGCTGAGTTGTGGAGTGGATACGTGTTTAGCTTGGAGAGAGTTGCTATATTAAAGCTTATATGGACTGACGTGACTTCGCGGCCATCTAGTCACTTATCGCTTGCCTCCATTAATCGGGTCGGCGTTAGCGTATAGGACTGTTTAATATAAGGTGTTTGTATTCGTGATCTACTTTAACCTCAAATTAGCCCTTAAAACGCGCTGTCATGCTTACGTTTAAGCTCAATTAGCTTACTAATAGCTAGTCTGGGCTTCCACCATGTAGGTGCTATATCCTCATAAAGGTAGTAGTAATCTTTGGCTGCATGGCCTTGTTTACACGCTGGGCATGGGCCTATGGTGTTGGAAGGCTCATTATGAGATGGCTGAGAGGCCCCGTGTGGTTACGCTCTCTTTCATTTTAAGGGACGTCCCTTATTAGATGGCGCGTATTTAGCATGAGAGGCGTCCCTATTATTGCCCTAAGTGGTTTCACCACTATCAGCGAGAAAGCTTCCATATGGATCGCTACTAGATTAATCTATAGTTATAAAGGCTGCTTTATGCTTCCCTTTTATGCTTAGATAATTGGCCATTATGTGTTCTTAGAACCGTTTCATTATCTCCTTTCTAGTTATGCCAGCGGCGTATCTACTATAGTCTTGGAAGGCTATAGCCCATACGGGTGCCACTTTATTAACGGCTACTAGAAAGTCCTTTGTGATCGCATTTAGTTGCGTTACTTTGGTAACCCTATAGGTCTCTACTTCTATAGCTGCCTAATTATATTTAGTAAGCCAGGTTTCCCATTAATTAATACTTCTCATTACTTTTAGAGCTGTAAGATATCTATCTCTAG
>NW_017253360.1:1108490-1109852 GCF_001642045.1 Paraphaeosphaeria sporulosa | reverse complement strand
AGCTGTGTATACCATCCTATAAAGTTATTATAGTTGTGGAGCGTTATCTCTACGCGCTAAGGGGTTAATTAGGCCGTTATGGTTGATTGGTATATCGGTTGAGGTAGTGAGACTCTTAATTATTAGATTTACATAGTGATTTGATGGATGTTAGTAATTGTTAGGATCCGAGATAAACAGTCATCCAGACCACACATGTAATTAAGTAAAGCAACCGGGACACAGGTGTAACCGTGATCACGTAATTTAATTAGAGTAATTAGTGCGCCAAGCCCACTAATTATACTAAGCAACTTGTATACTAATCACTAAGCACAACTTAATCACCATAATTAGTTCGACTAAGTAACTAATCAAGCTCAGTATATAGGAACGCGGGTATGAACCCTTATACTCATGTTCAACCTATTTATCAATCTATCATTTGGATTACACTCAGGCTATTCTATTAACTCATTATATCCTCCTCCAATACTATCGTCTCGACAAAACCCCTTCCCTTCCCTCAGTTGTCTTACCCGAGAACCAACCCTAACCCTTTAGGACTAGCTACCCTTCTGGATTTAATATCTTGAACACCCTTAACATGGCAATAAGGACTCCTACTTCTTCCACGTTATCGGACGGTACCGCGATTACTCCTATAAGCAACTCCAAGAGTAAGGCACATAAACCCGACTTGTATTACAGCGACCACAAACACACCAACGTATGGCTACTTCAGTTGGACCTCTACTTCTTCAACAACAATGAAGACCTTAATAATAAGAAGAAGGTCATCTTTGTAGCCACCTACATGCGAGGTAATACTGGAGATTGGATCCAACCCTACGTCACTAAGTACCTAGGAATGGATCACAATAACTATAAGGAGGAATATCTCAACCTCCACGCCAATGCAATTAACATCATTAAAGACTACCCAAACTTTAAGAAGAGTCTCCAACAGATGTTTGGAATCGCTAATAAGGTACCCATAGCTAAATGAGCCATCTAAACTATTACGCAAAAGCAATCCATAGTAGAATATACAGCTAAATTTAGGAAATACGCTATACAGATTGAATGGGAGGATGAATCCCTAATAACTATATATAGACAAGGACTTAAGAGATTCATGCATAAAGAACTCTTACATAGTAGAGCATAAGTTAATACTCTTAAAGAATTGTATACTAAAGCTATTAGGATTAATAGAGAATGGTTCGCACTATAATAAGAATTCTAAAAGAACCTAAGGAATATTAGTTTTAGAAAGGCAGCACCTATCATCTATAGGGCGTTACCAAAGGCACCTAAGGGACACTAACAGTCGCGAGGCAACTATGGATATGAACTAATGGAAGATGTCTAGTTTAATTA
>NW_017253360.1:1097699-1107609 GCF_001642045.1 Paraphaeosphaeria sporulosa | reverse complement strand
GGCTGATAAAGCTAACAAAGACATATTATAACATATAATACTAAGTTGGTACTAATGCCCCTAGTAGAAGATTAGTCGCTTATAGTTCTAGGTACTAATAGGGGTCGCTATATTACAACTCTTTGCACGACACAGTAGCTGTAGGGCTAGGGGGGGCTAGCCAATACTATTAAGAGGATTAATAGAAGCGACCTATCGCATAGCCGTTATTAAAAAATAGATAAAGTCATCGTGTATACCTGCACATTAGGTGATCTTCATTCTTAGCCTTAGCATCACTGATTCTGGTTAGTCTAGATAGATTTGAAAGCCCTATAATTTTGGGCTTAAAAGGCTGGAGCATGTTCTGAAGATAGTAAAGTATATTATTTCACCCTAGGATTCTAGATCTTAGGCGTGGTAGAAAGTACATGTAAGGAAGAGTGGAAAGTATCTATGATTTGTCTCGCTACACTGTGCGTCTCGTGTCCCCGTGCAGGACGTTAGTCTGACATTACCCGTGGGCAGATTTAGCGCAGTCTGAAAGCTTGTAGGAGCTTTGCCGCAATCATGCGCTTTGCTGCTGCCTGGCACTAAGCTACCGCGCTCTGACATGCTGTTTCTCTCGTGGTAAGCAATCTACTGGGTCCGCTCTTGCATCGCTGAACCACCGAGCCTTAGTCGCCTCCATTCCGAATGATAATCCAGAAAGTGATCAACCACCTTCATGACAGATTATAAGCACACTCTGATCATCGAATATGCCATCTCATCGCAGCAGCGTGGGAGGGCGAGCCTACCGATTTCGAAGCGAGACCGAATGTGAAGAGCTCTGTCTCATGCTTTCCAACGAGGTCACAAAAGTAATCCGCCAGCACATGACCCTGGCCCTTGGTCCGGTCTCTGAGCGGCCGGGCTGCGTAGAAATCATGACGGTATAGCCTTTCTTCCCTCAATCAGTTAGCCACAGGTGGATCTTGCCTTAGTAATGCTGCACTGGGTCACTAAAAGTGGCTAAAGCCTTCTAATTTCTCCAACCCCCGAAAAGGCACTATCCATTGCAGCTCAGGTTCATAAACCCGCTATCTGAGAATGTTTTTGGAGGGAGGTTAATGCGATTCACAACTCTACCGAAGTTATCGTATTTGAGGGTGGACGAGTCCTATAAAGTCCCTCTAAGTGCCCTAGAAGACGTAATAGACGGATATGGTAATCAACCGATGTTGCATCTCAAAGGTCACGGAGGAATCCGACATCTTCTACAACATCTCCGAGCGACTAAGCATTCACAGTTGGGAAATAGAGTGCCAGTTCAAGATTGGTGCAAGATGGAAGTCGAGCTCTTTCATCAAAGACTCTCTAGAAAGGCCATGGGAAAGGCACATCGATCAGTCCCAAATGTGAAGGCAGGGGTGGATGTGTAGGATGCATGACTCATAGAGCACAACGTAGTCGTTCGATGTGGAAAAGCATAAAATTGCATAGCTATTAAGAATGAAATGATGAAACGACGCATAGGTTTCTAACAATGTTTGGTCAGCCATTCAATTTTCCTCTTGCTTTACACAGACACGTTCCAAATCCAAACGTTCTTTACGCAGTAACTCATCATCAATGAAGCTAGCAACACTAACGGTTCCATCCTCGATCTCTTGTATCTGCACCATCAGCTCTGCCGTGATCGTAATCTCATACTCGGAGAGGAAGTCGATAATACCTCGCCAGAAAGGCTTGAGATTACCACGCCTGTCATACGGATTCGCACGCTCTATCCATGATATCCAGGCCTGGACAACTTGAGACACCGCACTGACACTAGTCTTAAACCATTCGATGTGAGACCGTTCATGATATTTGCACCATCGCATCGCATGCCAGTCCTTAACCAGCTGTAAATGAGTCAGAAACTCCACTCTTTCCGGATAGCGTACGTTGCTAAAGGACTTTAGGAGATGTGGTGGTCCATGACCACAATCCGCCCATTCGTCCATACGAAGATCGATTGATCTACTCGTATATCCGATCTTGATCATCCCATCGAAAGCACTGTCCAAATAAGTGAAGGCGTACACAGACCCTATCTTGCTTGCCGTAGATTCGATCTGTGAGAGCAAGGTAGATCGCAGCGTGTCTCCTTCAAATGGTATGTGTGGTGAGAAGGCGACCAGCTCCAACTTTTTCTCGGTTTCTTCGTTGCCTTCGGCCGTATCGCAGCGGGGAGAGTGCTCACACTCTACTTTGACTGCACCTGCGCTCTCGAATGCTGTCTCAGATAGGTCACTCTGCAATCCCTGCTGCCATTGATGCGCCAAGCTCTTTGCTAGGCCAGTGGCCCAGATCCTGTTGCGATGATGAAGAGCACAACAACTGAGTTCTGCAATTTCCGAAAGTATCCTCAACGTGCACGATTTTCGATCGTCCAGCTGGCTCGTGAGCTCAAGAATTAAGTCTATTTTTGATGCCTCCGTGCGCACCATACAATACCGCTGTTTCCCGGGTAGGTACCAGATGCATTGACGTGTCTTATGCGTGAGGCCAGAGCGAACATCCGCAAAGGACGGAAAGTGTTGCAGACTAGATAAGACGACCATTCTCTAGTTATGTTTGTGGAAGAGTATCAGAAGCACCGCGCGAAATGACACTATCGATGACGAAGAGCAAGACCGTACAGTTTGTGAGAATTGTTGGGCGGAGATTGATCGAACTCCTGGGCATCCTCAGAAGTTACAGCGTCAACTCGTGCTCTTGGCAGGTGGGGAACTCTTGGCCTTAGCCAAGAATAGGTTCGTCCAAGAGTCAAGCCACACACTGCTGATTTTAGAGTCTAGATTCTGTAACAATCCTGGTAACGATGCCGGCATCCAATTGGGCCAAATACTAGGAGCTGTTCAGGGCTGACAAAGCTTATATTGCCCTAACTTAATCAGGAAGTACCGACCGACGTGGCGTCGCTGCATGAATGAACCCGTGCCAGTCGCCACAAGGATGATAATAATTTCCAGCCTGATGATAAGGTCATATAGTCAATATTCTATAATATACAGTCATCGAACATGTCAAGAACTCCATGGTGGTGTGATGGCAGAGACCTCGGCTGATAACGTTCATGAGATGCTGTCGCAGTTCAATCTACGTTACTATCGATCGTGTTCGGACCGAGTCCTCATGGATTCCTGAGGATCGCGACAATCGTTATAATTCAGCTACTGAATTAGGAAACTCTGAATAGGCCAACTCCCCTGACGATCGCCTCACTATGGCTATCTATATAGTTCAGTTAGAATCACAGTAATACAACTTCAGTGAACCTTCAATATTTTCCATTGCATGATACCTACGGTCCTAAAATCGTCACAGATGCTGTCTGTAACATATGCGAGGCGACGACGCAAAGGTAATATTTGACATTGGAGATATACCGTAATAATGGGCCAAAGTTGCGAAAGTTTTAGTACTTGATAAGAAATAAAGCGATTTTCCATCCCACTGCAACTTTACGGAGATTTGGAAGACGAGTACCAGGGTTTGTGGCTCGTGACACCAGGTGGCCCATCACACCGGGACAGATGTGAGACTTACAGCATTCCGTACGGAGGTTGCCATGACGCATGCTCTATCTACAAGGTCTATCTGGCCCCATCGTGTATGCCCCCCTGTATTATACTGGGACAGTGGGAAGAGGGTGGGGAAGGCCGACGCGACGAGGTCAGTTGCGCGGTTATTGCTAAGGACTAAGCAGTATGGTTGGAGCTACTGACATCAATAATTAGCCTCTGCACAAGATTTTTAGAGGGACTCCATATTCTGAGTTTCATGTCTAAAGTAGCACGATCTGACAATTTGTGTCGGTAAATTGGTAGCAAGGATAGTGCGCCAAGCCATAAAGTCCACATGCACTTATTGTCCGATTACATGGTCATCTGCGAGGTGGCTGGCGCACCTATACCTATTCCTAAAACGGTTTCTCCCTTGCTTGGAAGGCATTCAACAAGAAAACAAGAAACTCTGTAGAAACTATCATGACACACTTCAATCAATCATTTATCACTTTTTCATTAGATACTTGACGATTCTCATTACGCGATTATCTGATAATTAAGAGTCTCACTGTCTCAATTAAGCCGATCACGATGGCCCTATCGACCCTTAGGGATCCTACAGTGATCCTGACCGACTATACAAACTACACGCCATGGCTGAAGCAGCTTAAGACAAGATGCCAATTCCTGAAAGTCTGGAGTATCATTGACCCAGCGCTGATAGATGAACCAAAACAGAAACCCGCGATGCCGGTGCCTCTGTTGATAGGTAACTACTAGCCGAACGCCGTCTACGCGAATGCGAACCCAAACAATGCACCAATATTGCCATCCTATCTATCGCCGGCAGGTGCGAAAGCATACAAGGATGATAGCGACTATTATAAAGGATAGCTTGATATCTACAAAATGATGGATCGAGCCTACCAAGAAGAGAAGATAGACCTTGATAAGGTGGTCACTTTTCTTCAATCAACGATCTCTGCACACCTGCAGAATAACTGCTGCATCCCTAGAGAGACTATAAAGCAATGGATTAACAACCTTACAATTATAGTTGGGGTTGACTATCAAGACGAATACCGACAAGTAAGGGTAAGGTATCAAGAAGCCCTTAAGCCAATGAGAACCCCAGGAACCTGGGCTACGTGGCTAACTGAGTACGATTATGCAGCCACAGAAGCAGAGACCCATCGCGTCCCAGAGCTTCAGAGGCTAGACTCAGTCAAAGAAGACTTCATGAAAGCAGTTGTCCATGTCACACCTATGTGGGTAACGACCTTCCAACAATACGGAAGTAAGGATGCAGCTGTCTCATGGAAGCACACAATGAAACTCTTCTAAGACCATATGATCCTTTAGCACCCGATCAAGGGTAAACAAAAGGGCGCTTTTGCTACTACAGGATCATCTCTCGCTAAAGGTGGTGAAACCACCCAGGCCACAGACAGGGACGCCTCTCTTGTGGATGAAGTAGCATCATTCAAATCCTAGGGAAGACCTCATAAACAACGATCAGTTGGTCAAAGTACTAGAACCAAGCGGTCTATGATTACAGATGATGAGCTAGCGGTAGCTAGTGGCCTTAAGTGCCCTACTTGTGAACAGCGCTATAGTCTACAAGACTACTTCTACGCCTTCCTAGAAAAACAACCTGAATGGTTTAAGCCAAGGCCTGGTATGGTTGCCCTGATGAAATTCAGGCTAGAGAATGACCCAGAGCTACAAGAAAGCTTAAGGATGGTGAAAAGGCTAAGATCTCAAACCATAAGGATTAAACTATCACACACTCCCACTCCAACTTAAATCACTAAGGCTAATGATGAATGACTAGATGGACGCAAGATTACTGAAATTCTAGCGGTCTTTTAAGCTGCATCCTTCCACACCGACCTAGACACGTACCTATTGCGATGCTTAGCTATCCTAGATTTAGGTATAACCTGCCACATCTATAATAATATTGATCGCTTCGTCTCGTACAGGGCACCGTCGCTAGGAGATTTCGTATGGGCTGGGAACACACAAGTATGGATTAAGGGATATGGGAGTGTCCATCTCAACGTATAGAGTATAAGTGGCAATTAAATAATATAGCTAGATAATGTTGCCTATTGCCCCGACCTACTCTATAACCTAGTATCGTTCCGATTACTCTAAAGGCAAGGCCTTTAGTGGGATACTAGGGCAGATCCTATAACTCTTAAATGAAGAGACAATATAGTGCTAGTAGAACTTCAAGAGTTGCATAGACAATGGGTGCTGGAATATAGAGAAGCCCTAGTGGTCTGCACTTTTAATACGAATACTGCGCTTATAGCATATAGGTTTAACACGAGTACTAGACGAAAATTATAGAAGGTAGATGCATTAATCTGGCATTAACGATTAGGCCACCTGGGCCCTTAGGCTCTTGAACACCTTGTCTAGTAATCTGAGGGGGTAAGGATTAAGGGGCTCCCTACGGCCAAGTGTGACGCCTGTGGCAAAGTAAAACTAAGACGACAAATACGCCGATAGCCTAGAGAGATTATAGACGGCCCTGGAGAACGCATTATAATTGATTTCCATGACTATGAAGTAGAAAGCTTAATAAAGGAAAAGAGCCAAATGCTAGTTACTAATTGATTCTCTGGCTTCATTTGAGACCTCTACTTCAAGGATAACCGCCCAGCACGCTTAATTATTAAACTTCTAAGTATGTTCATACTATTCATAAAAGTATAATTTGACGTCACGGTAAAAGTCATTAAATCAGATAATGAGATCTTCTCCATTAAGGTAGATGTTGAGAAGTGGTGCTTAGTATAAGGTATCAGAATTGAGCCTTTAGTACTAGATACCTAAGCATAAAATGGAGGGGCTGAATGCTTAGGGGGCGTAATTAAGGAGAAAGCTCGCGCAATGCGCCTTAATTCGAACCTGCCCTAGTAAATGTGGCCCGAGATTATGCGAGCGGCAGTCTACCTCTATAATCGAACACTAAATTACGCGAATCGATAGCGGTCACCATACGAAGTGTTCTTTACGATAATAGCCTTTTAAAATGGCGTCGTCACCCAACTAAGGAAACCTAATTAAGCTTACCTAAAAGTATATGGCTGTAAAGCGTTTGCGATGACTAATGATATAAAATGTGGTAAGAGTAAGCTTTAGAGGCTCGACCCTAAAGCATGGATTGGATACCTTGTTGGCTACTAATCAACTAACATCTAGAGGATCTGGATCCTATCACTTGTAAAGACGATTAGCACTCATAATGTTATATTTAACGAACGCACTGTGTTTTTAGGCAAGACTAAAGACCTTATAGACAATCTTATGTATAGCACACTAGAAGAGATAGTAGCCTAGGTATGAGTAGTAGAACTACCTTCCTTACCTTACTAGGATTAAATTACAGACTCGTTCTATAAGGATGAGACGATTACTAAGACACTAGAGGAAGACGCTAAAGAGGTCCTAGGATATAGGTAAGGCTAGAAGGTTGGTTATAATTATCCAACACCTCTAATAATACTACCACTAGTTACACTCCTTGCACAATTAATGGTAGGAGATAATGAAACTAAACTATGTCTAGTAGTGTAAATAGGGTAATTATAGACAAGTCTATAGCTACCACGTTTATGGTAGGTACTAAAGCTGGTAGTGCCGGCAAATATAATAGCAAGGTTCTTGATAAGGCGCAGCTTCGACGAATAATTATAGTAGGTAGGAAACCATACTAGAGCGTGCTGCTAGAGCCACCCAAAAGTTAAAATAAGCTTAAGGACCACCCTCTCTACGATAGGTGGAAGGAAGCTGAGCAATCCCATCTATAGAGCCATAAGGAGATGAGGTCTTGGAGTGAAGTTGCTATGGTTCTAGTAAAGGTAGTAGGTTATTAAATCCTTAACTATATGTAGGTATATACATATAAGTTTAATAAGCACTATTAATTATAGAAGTGTAAGGTAAGGCTAGTGGTAAGAGGTAATTAATAGCGACACCTTACCTTATAAGAAACTTATGCTATAACACTAGTAGGGCGATTATTTCACATGCTCATGGTAATATCTGCACGATTTAACCTAGAGTTAATTTAATACAACGTTACAAATACCTTTATATATGCCAGGCTTAATAGAGAAATCTATATAAGAATGCCTCGCGGCTACTTACGAGTAGGGACTATCCTACGGCTATATAAAGCACTCTATGGATTACGTATCTCTCCACTACTATAGTAGAGGGAGTTCACAACCGCTCTCTATGATATAGGCTTTTATATGGTACCTCATAAGCCATACTATCTAATTAAAGAAGGCATTATCATCTTCTTCTATATGGACGACATAATTATCGCGTATTATAAAGATTAGGAGTAAGCAGCCAACGCTGCTAGAATAGATCTAAGTGCCAGGTTCTCCCTCACTGGCGGGAAAGACCTTCAGTAGTTCCTAGGAATTAAAATTATTAGGGACCGCTTGAATAGAAAAATCTAGCTTTCATAGGTATTATACATTAACAAGATCTCCCGTCTTATTAAACAACATGAGATGTGGCATAAAACACTAATAGCAGTAATTAAGATATTCCCACGAATCGGGCTTACTAGTAAAGCTGAAGTTAATCGATATTAATAAAAGATAGGATTAATCCTATACGCTACTATAACCACGCAACTGGATATTGCTTTTATAAGCTCCCGATTATCACGATTCCTATCCAACCCAAGCAAAGAGTATTAAGTGGCTACCAACTAAGTTCTCCTCTACCTTACTAATACTAGATCACTAGCTCTTCAGCTTGGGGGTGTAGATACCCTAGAAGTGGTAAGTAACACATTATTTATAGATAATACACTCGACCGCAAAAGCTCCTAAGGATATATTATTAAACTGTTTGGTGGTCTGATTGCCTAGAAAGTAAATAAGCAAGACACGGTTACCATATTAACTATAGAGGCTAAATTACTGGCGCTTTTATAGGTAGTAAAGGAGGCTTTATTCACCTCACGATTACTAAAGGAGCTAAAGATTAACCTCAGTGATTCCCTTATCACGATTAATTGCGATAACAAGCAAACCATCTAACTTATTACCGAAGAGATTGCTAAGCTGCAGACCAAGCTCCGTTATATAGATATCTACAATTATTGGCTAAGACAAGAAGTCGCACTAGGAATGATTAAGGTAGACTATTAACAGTCAGAAGACATGGTTGTAGATGGGCTCATAAAGGCCCTACCTACCAATAAGTGGAGCAAGTTTCTTGATAAATTAGGGCTTATAGGGATCAAAGATAAGATTATAAATAATGAGATCAACCTGCTTGAGCTAGAGCAAAGGATGGGGGCTTTTGAAATTAAACTATAAAGGATGAGACTATACGATTACTGATAACTAGTCTCCAGCTTAAGGATAAGCCCAAGCTAAGGGGGTGTGTCCGATTATATAGTCATCTATAAGGTGGCTGGCGCACCTATACCTATTCCTAAAACGGTTTCTCCCTTACTTGGAAGGCATTCAATAAGAAAATAAGAAACTCTATAGAAACTATCACGACACACTTTAATTAATTATTCATCACTTTTTTATTAGATACTTAACGATTCTTATTACGTGATTATCTAACACTTATACATCACCATTTTTGTAACGTCCCTTACTACGTAGTGAGACACACTGTGTGCCAAGACAAATAAGGGGTACTTTAACTTTTAGTAACTAGAAAGCTCATGCGCACAATAGATATTGCTATAACGTACCTTATAGGCAAGCTGGCCATACGGGTGAGCTAGCCACTATGCCAAGACCCCACTAAATGGCAGCCAACAGCAGTCAATAGTAGCCTATAGTAGTTATTAGCTACTATTAGTAGCTAATAGAATTAATTAGATACTA
Source organism: Paraphaeosphaeria sporulosa (assembly GCF_001642045.1). Lineage (NCBI taxonomy): Eukaryota > Fungi > Ascomycota > Dothideomycetes > Pleosporales > Didymosphaeriaceae > Paraphaeosphaeria > Paraphaeosphaeria sporulosa. The sequence goes on along the minus strand of NW_017253360.1, from coordinate 1,098,203 downwards.
CTTCTACATCTTTCTTATAGGTGCGTAAATTATGCCTAGTCTTGCCATAGCGTCTATAGCGCCTTTATGTAGGCTTGCCCTTATTAACACGTGCCTTCTTCTTTGCCTTCTTCCTATTACTACGTGCCGTAAAGTCCTTCAGCGTAGCTAGCTATAAGCCCTTATCTACTATAAGTACTTCTTCGCGCTATAGTCACTTTCTTTTATATAGTTTATGTTATGGGCCAGATACTCGAGGAGCCAAGATAGCCAGAATGAATATTTATAAATTCACGAAGACTCGAAGTTAAGCTTCTACTACTAAAGTTATATATCTGCCCCCCAAAGCTAATATCAGGTCCGAGGTCCCAGCCGGTCCTGGGCCGAGATAAGACCTCTAGGGCGTAGCCCATTACATACGCCTCCTATAGATAGTAGGTAAGAGGGGGAGATACTAAATATAGTTAATAGAATAAAATGTATATATAGCATAAGAGTATTACTTATAGAGTATCTAAAATTAGT
>NW_017253360.1:1095722-1097681 GCF_001642045.1 Paraphaeosphaeria sporulosa | reverse complement strand
GTCCCATAACGCATTCTAGTAGGAGTAGTGGCCTAGGTACTAGAATTAGGTAACCTCTATATTTTCTATTAGGATACCAACTATACACTTCTTCTTGTAGAATAATATCTATATAGGGGTTATTATAGACTTGGGTAGGGAAGGCCTTATACTTCTTCTTAGGTGCTAGGTATATTTTATATTCTAACACGATATATAATACCTATACTATCTTATAGTAGGTAGGGTGGAGCTAGAAGGTCTAAGGGTTATCACCCTAGACTTTCTTTAATCCTTTGCTCATGGGTTCTTTATTAACTAGTATCTAGTATTTAACTAGTGTTATGGGCCAGATGCTCGAGGAGCCAAGATAGCCAGAATGAATATTTATGAATTTACGAAGACTTGAAGTTAAGCTTCTACTACTAAAGTTATATATCTACCCCCCGAAGCTAACATTAGGTCCGAGGTCCCAGCTGGTCCTGGGCCGAGATAAGACCTCTAGGGTGTAGCCCATTACATATATAAACTAGAAATAAAAAATGGCACCTTTACTAAAGAAGGGGGATAAAGAATATCTACTTATAAAGAATCTTTATATATAGAAAAGAAAACATAAGAAACTAGATTACATTAAGGTTGGACCATTTTATATTTCCGAATAAATATCACTAGTAAACTATAGATTAGAACTACCACTAGACGCGAATATACACCTAGTATTCCACATATTATTATTGGAACTAGTAGACCCTAATATACTAGTTGAAACCACCTTCTATCACCAGCTAGAGGAAGAAATAGAATATGAAGTCGAAGCACTCCTAGGATACTATAAAGTAGGAAGGTAAGACTTCTAAGATAACCAATTTCTATAAGAATAATTAGTTAAATGGAAGGGTTACCTACACTCAGAGAACACATAGGAACTAGAAAGTGAACTAAGAAAGAACTGCTAATAACTTCTCAAGTAAGTAAGGAAGAAAATCCACAACTACCACTACTATACTAGAATAACTAGAAGCGGCTTTAGAGGAAACGAAAACTATTCAACTATAATAATTAAATAAAAACATACCTAGGACTGGGAAACCACGGCTTCCGTAGGAGGATTAGGAGCTTTGGGATTAATAGGCGGTGGGTAAGAACCCTAGTCTAATACTAGGGCACTAGGCATTAAACCATTCTCTAACTACGCAACATCCTATCCTAGATTTTCCAATCCTTTAAGATATTCGATTTCCTCTACGAACCTCATTAAGTCCGCTAATAATTTATTCTCTCGTTCTTTTAACAATCATTTCTACTTTAATAAACGATTCCTTTTGGTACGGGCAGCCTAAAGAGTGGCCATAGTGGCCTCCTCTTTAGTGGCTGCCGCCTCTTCCAATCTCTCTAGACGATTAACTTTGGAATCAATTTAGGAAAAGTTTGGAACAACGGGCTCTACGGGTTCGCATTTCGAAATTCCATTATAATAGCAATTCCCACATTGAACCTTTAGGGATAATATTTTATAAGCCAAACTCTTCTTCGCGTAATATTTATAAGACACTATAGCGATCCACCTAGTAGTGTTTATTTGATTTCTAATAGTATGACGATGAATGGTACTACGGGAGGACATTAGTTAATGTATAAGGGCATGTATAGGAAGGGAAGAGGTAATGTTAGGATCCTAAGGAATGGGCGAGGACGAAGGTCGCTTATAACAACATAAGACTTCAGGCCCCACTAGGATTAGGTAATGTCTCACGGTTGTCCTAAGCGCCAAGCCATGGGACACTAGGATCACATAATAAGGAGTGTCACGTGACTATACCATGGGATCCCACATGTACCAAGCATGGGATTTCATGGGAACATGGGATATCATAGGATTGCTTAAGTATATATAGGAACTCGAGTATAAACTCTCATACTCGTGTTTAACCTATTTATTAATCTATCATTTGGATTACACTTAGGCTATATTGTTAA
>NW_017253360.1:1092326-1095712 GCF_001642045.1 Paraphaeosphaeria sporulosa | reverse complement strand
TAAGTATATAGGAACCTAAGTATAAACTCTTACACTCGTGTTTAACCTATTTATTAATCTATCATTTGGATTACACTTAGGCCATATTATTAACTTATTACATCTCCTCTAATACTAGCGTTTCGACAAAACCCCTTCCCTTCCCTTAGTTATCTTGCCTAAGAACTAACCCTAACCCTTTAGGACTAGCTACCCTTCTAGATTTAACACCTCCTTCCTTCCCCCCTCCCTTCCTCCCCCTTCCCACCGTGATGGCACCGCGGCCACGCCCTCACTAGCCTTAGGAAGAAGATTATTAGAATTATATACACTTACTACGTCGCTAGGTGCCTAGATCACGAAAACCTTTTCTAGGTGACCTGGCCTAACCCTAACCTAGGGACGGGCTTTCATATCTAAGGCTATAAGTTAGCTAGGGGGTATAACTTAATGCGCTAAGTCTCTAGTTAAAATCTAAGCTAAATTGGCTAACTAGAACCTATTAAAATATTGGGTTAAACGTCTTTAAAATATTAAGTCCGTTCTTATATATACGCGGCCAAATCGTCTAGCGTAAATATATTATCCCTAATAAAATAACGCCACTATTAAAATGTTAGGTAACATTTCGAAGCCGCCCTAGGTTAGGCTTTATTAATAGGTCTATTTACCCTAATACTCCATTCTATAGTGAGTGCGTTAATTAGAAATATAGCCATTACTAGTAGGTATAGTATAGCTTAGTTATAGATAGAATCTACCTCTCTAAGTTCCTTACTAGCTATACGTTGCCTTTTCCCTATTCTAGTAGAGATGTCCACGCCTTTACACTTTATGGTAGTTTCGCTTTCATTAGGGTAGAGTGTTTAGGTAGAGTGGCATCTATAATAATAAGAGGTTATTTATTAATTAGATTAAGATTTTACTAATGCGTAACTCTAGCACAGGCCACTTACCCCTAGGGGTAAGTGATGCCAAGGCCTATTAACTTCCGCCAATTTTCTCGCCAGTGGAGGATTTTGTTCTTTGCCCCTGGGGGCAGCCATAGTTTTCGCCCCTGGGGGCAACCTAACCCAACCTTAGTGGTACGGTTTAGGGACATAGTATTGACCGATCAGTACGTGGAGGCGCACACATTAAACACTTCCATCTAATATACATGCGATGATCATCCCTGCGCATAAAGCTGCGATAAATATACTGGATTGCTGCGGCTCAGTTTTGCACGACCCTCTCGCGGGTTGGACGCAACACGCCTTCGCGGCAACTCCCTTGCGAAGCGGGATGAGGCATGGGTATGACGGGATTTCGTCAGGCGGGCCGCGAAACGCGGCCAATGAGTTGACGGGACGATGGATGCGCGAGAATGCTTGCTTTTTCTTTGCGTGGGGTCAGTCCAATCAGCATATATCGTGGCGTAATGGCACGGGAACATCGCGAGAATGACAAGGTAGTAGCCAATGCCTTTTATCAGAAGGAACACATCATGGAACAAGGCAGCAAAGGCCTCGATTGTTTCATAGGTTTCGCTCAGTGCTTTTTCAGCCACTTGTATACCCGGTCTGCGATCTCGAGGTTGTTCTTCTCCATAAATAACATGTGCCCGTTACCGTGGATACCTTCCTTGCTGAGATCCGCGAACTCTACATCTACACCAACCTGCTTGAGATACTTGACGGTACAGTAGTCGATTGGCGCATGGAACGAAGCTTCGCCGGTGACAATAAGCTCAGGAATCTTAGCCAAGTTAGTCAATTGCTTGGCCGGGGACTTTTGCATGATGCATTCGTAATGATCGGCGTCAATTGCTGGCTCGATGACCGTCTCAATATCTTTCGCATCTTTGCCTGCAGATGGGTTGTATTCAATCGCCAGATCAGTGAGGCCGAAAGCGAACGCTGGGCCAGTTCCAATAGGTGGACGGAACGTGAACGGAGGGCCAGACGGCTCGAGCTGGACAAGGCCCTTGACGAGGTCTGAGCGCATGTCTCCGACTCTCCAGCCGTATGCGCCAGCCTGTGAGTGACTGATAATGTAGCAAGGTCCTACGATATCCACCAGAGCTGAGTATGCTTGCGCATTTTGTTCCTCGCCTATGAAGGGGTCAATCTGGAACTGCATCTGGCTTCTGTAGAAAGCGTCGAACGTCTGATCTCCAATGCGACCGGTCCCAGGCCATTGAGTGTGAAGCTTCGCCTGCGGCCATTGGTTGCAATTGTTTGCGACGTCTGTGAAGAGGTCAGATACGGCATTGGGAGGCCCGAGTGTCCCTATGTTTCCTTGTCCTGGAGACCAGAAAGAGCGGCCACGCGCTGGTTGATCTGAGAGGTAAATTGTATGGCCTTTGTCGATGAAATATGAAGCCCATCCTGGCCTACCATCAGGTGTCTCGAGGAAATTGGTCCCCGTTTGAGCTGCGCCTGCGATGAAGATGATGGGTAGTGGTTGGTTCCTTGGCGCTGGGTGTGGCGAAAGCTTTTCCACGTAGATCTGCCCTATCATCGCCATAGAGGTGGCATTGGTAGTACTGTCCTGTAGTACAGTCTCAGATATGTGTGGAGTTTGTTGGTTCGAGACTTACCGTGATGTTCGTGTAACGCCCACCAACGTAAAGAACCTCGCGCTTTGGGACGATGTCCAGAAGCCGGGAACTGATGTCGTGTGCATTGGCACCCAGTATGCCGCATTGCGCCATGTACGCGAAGGAAGTGAGGGTACGAAAGTTGACCATGTTGATCCAATCCAAGCCTTGCAGGGGACGCTGGGAAAGAGACGTCTGCGAGAAGCGAAAGAAAATCCAGCTTGACGTCTTATAAGTCTCGCAGCGCGAATAAGGAAGAAGTAGACCTGCGTTATCTCTGCGCGCAATGGCGCAGCGCGAAGGAGCTGTAATGGAGGCCTAACGTCATCGTAGAACGTTTACCGCTTCGCTGACCTACCATGCCGGACTAGCGTCTGGCGGGGACGGCCAGGGCGAGCGACCAAGACGGGAGAGAACAGCAACCAGTTGCGACGGCAGAATACGTCAGAGCACGTACTCAAAAAACTTGCGTAGACCTGACTGATCTCATATTAGCCCCCTAGCATGGCTCCATCTGACTACGTTATGCTGATCGTTTCTGTGTCACGTGATTCCACCGTACACTTCAGATGTTTGCATCTTCTTCACATATTAATCACGGCTTGACCTAGTATAGGATGCTCTATGCTATTAACCCCAGATCCTTCTCACTTACGTAATCGCCCATCCTGCCTAGATCCACGTAATAGGTAGACCTGTTACGGTAACCACACTATACTAGAATTATAATAATAATAGCGTTAGCAATAATGACTAATAGGACGATAATAATATGAATTACGCTTATGGTTCTAATACAGAATATAATATGGATATGTAAGGAGGT
>NW_017253360.1:1082802-1088686 GCF_001642045.1 Paraphaeosphaeria sporulosa | reverse complement strand
TAGAAGGCTGGTAGGAACTCTAACTTCGTAATATGGTTGATATAATCATAAATTAGGCCCTTAATCTAGCGGCTGTATGCGCGCTTTAATGGTAAGAAGTAGTTAATATTAAGTGGCTATAGGAGGTGCGATGAATATAATGGTATATAGAGAGTATAGATGTTATTCTCCTTATAAAGTGTTTGAAATTTAAGTAAGTTATGACTCTTATAGCCATTAAGTATAAGTAGCTGGCGTGTACCTACTCTACGCTCTACTATATGCTTAATAAAGTGCCTTAGCCACTCTACTCTAAGCTTATTTATTGTCCAGCCATTATCACTAATAGTGAAAGCCTAGTTATGTGGTATCTTATTATCCTTATACTAGGTAGAGAGGTGATCCTGGCCAGTAAAGATAATAAAGGGTAGGATAGCCCAGCTAGTGGCGTTAATTCCATAAATTATAGTAACCTACTTACGATCACCTACTATATTGCTTTTGGCCTACCTCGTTATTCTAAGCCTATAATAATGAGCTAAGCTAATATCCTACCCATTATAAAGCCAGTCTTATCGAAGTTATAGGTATCTTTATTATAGATCCTATAGGTAGCTTTTATGCGCGCTATAAGGTTGAACTACGCCCTAATTACCTTAGGATCCTCACATAGAGCTCTCTATCAATTATATAGTTAATTAAAACGTGTGGTAAGGCTTTCTATCCGCTTAATAAAGTTGCGTGGCCACTTCTTGCCTACCTGGCCAGCGCTATGCTCAGCGAGTAGTCTATTCGCCATATCTCGAACAGCACCTAGGGTTGGCGAAAACCCTCACGAATCTAGGTCAAGGATATACCTAGTAATCACCTCCTCTTCTAGCTTATTGAGCTTCTTTGAATTGGGCTTAGAATTACGTTATAGGAGTACTCTAGCGTGTCGGCTATGGAGCGTACTTTTAGGGACTTTATATATTATTATAGCGCGTCTTCCACTTTAAACCTAGTTTTAATTAATTGCTAAGATAGCTAGAGATATATCGCCTTCGTTATAGGGCGATTGTAAAGTAGTTGGTTGAGCCATTATAATTAAAAGGTGATGTGACGTGAAAAGTCGGTAGGGTACGTAGCTTACTTACCTACATAGCTTGCTTACCGGATACGTTATTCTTTATAGTTAACTTTAAAAGCTTACTTTTATATCTAAATTAAAGCTACTCATTTTTATATAAACTATTAGCCTTCTCTTAATATTTATTACATCGTGCTATTATATGGTGTTGTCAGATAATCCCGTGATAAGAATCGTTAAGTATCTAATGAAAAAGTGATGAATGATTGATTAAAGTGTATCGTGATAGTTTCTATAGAGTTTCTTATTTTCTTATTAAATGCCTTCCAAGTAAGGGAGAAACCGTTTTAGGAATAGGTATAGGTGCGCCAGCCACCTTATAGATAACTATATAATTAGATATACCCCCTTAGCTTGGGCTTATCCTTAAGCTGGAGACTAGTTATTAGTGATTGTATAGTCTCATCCTTTATAGTTTAATTTTAAAAGCCCCCATCCTTTGCTCTAGCTTGAGTAGGTTAATCTCATTATTTATAATCTTGTCCTTGATCCCTATAAGCCCTAATTTATCAAGAAACTTGCTCCACTTATTGGTAGGTAGGGCCTTTGTAAGCCCATTTGTGACCATGTCTTTTAACTATTGATAGTCTACCTTAATCGTTCCTAGTGCGACTTCTTATCTTAGCCAATAATTGTGGATGTCTATATAATGGAGCTTAGTCTGTAGCTTAGCAATCTCTTTGGTGACAAGTTAGATGGTTTGCTTATTATCACAATTAATCATAATAAGGGAATTACTAAGGTTAATCTTTAGCTCCTTTAGTAATCGTGAGGTAAATAAAGCCTCCTTTGCCACCTATAAAAGTGCTAGTAATTTAGCCTCTATAGTTAATATGGTAACTATGTCTTGCTTGTTTGCTTTCTAGGCAATTAGACTACCGAATAGTTTAATAATATATCCTTGGGAGCTTTTACGGTTGAGTGTATTGTCTATAAATAATGCGTCACTTACCACTTCTAGGGTATCTACACCCCCGAGCTGAAGAGCTAGTGATCTAGTATTAGTAAGGTAGAGGAGAACTTGGTTAGTAGCCACTTAATGCTCTTTACTTGGGTTGGATAGGAATCGTGATAATTGGGAGCTTATAAAAGCAATATCCGGTCGCGTGGTTATAGCAGCGTATAGGATTAATCCTATCTTTTATTAATATTGATTGACTTCAGCTTTACTGGCAAGCCTAATTCGTAGGAATATCTTAATCGCTGCCATTAGTGTTTCATGCCGCATCTCATATTATTTAATAAGATGGGAGATCTTATTAATGTATAATACCTGTAAAAGCCAGATTTTTCTATTTAAGCGGTCCCTAATAATTTTAATTCCTAGGAACCACTGAAGGTCTTTCCCACTAGTAAGGGAGAACCTAGTACTTAGATCTATTCTAGTAGTGTTGGCCGCTTACTCCTAATCTTTATAATACGTGATAATTATGTCGTCTATATAGAAGAAGATGATAATGCCTTCTTTAATTAGATAGTATGGCTCGTGAGGTACCGTATAAAAGCCTATATTATAGAGAGTGGTTGTGAACTCCCTCTACTATAGTAGTGGAGAGATATACAATCTATAGAGTGCTTTGTGTAGCTGTAGGATAGTCCCTACTCGTGAGTAGCCGTAAGGTATTCTTATATAGATTTCTCTATTAAGCCTGGCATATATAAAGGTATTTGTAACGTTATATTAAATTAACTCTAGGTTAAATCGTGTAGATATTGCCATGAGCATATAAAATAATCGCCCTACTAGTGTTATAGTATAAGTTTCTTATAAGGTAAGGTGTCACTATTAATCGCCTCTTACCACTAGCCTTGCCTTACACTTTTATAATTAATGGTGCTTATTAAACTTGTACGTATATACCCACATATAGTTAAGGATTTAATGACCTACTACCTTTACTAGAGCCGTAGCAACTTCACTCTAAGACCTCATCTCCTTATGGCTCTATAGATGGGATTGCTTAGCTTCCTTCTACCTATTATAGAGAGGGTGGTCCTTAAGCTTATTTTAACTTTTGGGTGGCTCTAGTAGTATGCTCTAGTGTGGTTTCCTGCCTACTATAATTATTCGTTGAAGCTGCGCCTTATTAAGAACCTTGCCATTATATTTACTAGTACTGCCGGCTTCGGTGCCTACTATAAATATAGTAGCCCATAGACTTATCTACAATTGCCCTATTTACACTACTAGATATAGTTTAGTTTTATTATCTCCTACCATTGATTGTGCAAGGAGTGTGACTGGTAGTGGTGTTATTAGAGGTATTAGATAATTATAACTAACCTTCTAGCCTTACCTATATCCTGGGACCTTTTTAGCGTCTTCCTCTAGTGTCTTGGTAATCATCTCATCCTTATAGAACGAGTCTATGATTTAATCCTAGTGAGGTAAGGAAGGTAGTTCTACTACTTATACCTAGACTACTATCTCTTCTAGTGTGCTATGCATAAGATTATCTATAAGGTCTTTAGTCTTGCCTGAAAATATAGTGCGTTCGTTAAATATAATATCGTGAGTGCTAATCGTCTTTGCGAGTAATGGGATCTAGATCCTCTAGATGTTAGTTAATTGGTAGCTAATAAGGTATCCAATCCATGCTTTAGGGTTGAGCCTCTAAAGCTTACTCTTACTACGTTTTATATTATTAGTTATTGTAAACGCTTTGCAGCCATATACTTTTAGGTGAGCTTGATTAGGTTTCCTTAGTTGGGTGACGACGCCATTTTAAAAGGCTGTTGTCGTAAAGAACACTTCGTATGGTAACCGCCATTAATTCGCGTAATTTGGTGTTCAATTATAGAGGTAGACTGCCGCTCGCACGATCTCGGGCCATATTTGCCAGGGTAGGTTCGAATTAAGGCGTATTGCGTGAGCTTTCTCCTTAATCACGCCCCCTAAGCATTCAGCCCCTCCATTTTATGCTTAGGTATCTAGTGCTAAAGGCTTAATTCTAATGCCTTATGCTGAGCACCACTTCTTAATATCTACCTTAATAGAGAAGATCTCATTATCTAATTTAATAACTTTTACCGTGACGTTAAATTGTACTTTTATGAATAGTATGAACATGCTTAGAAGTTTAATGATTAAGCGTGCTGGGTGGTTATCCTTAAAGTAGAGGTCCCAAATGAAGCTAGAGAATTAATTAGTGACTAGCATTTGGCTCTTTTCCTTTATTAAGCTTTCTACTTTGTAGTTATGGAAATCAATTATAATGCGTTCTCTAGGGCCGTCTATAATCTCTCTAGGCTGTCGGCGTATTTGTTATCTTAGTTTTACTTTGCCATAGGCGTTATACTTAGCTGTGGGGAGCCCCTTGATCCTTACCCCCTTAGATTGCTGGACGAGGTGTTTGAGAGCCTGAGGGCCTGGGTGGCCTAATCATTAATGCCAGGTTAATGTATCTACCTTCTATAATTTTTGTCTAGTGCTTATGTTGAACCTATATGCTATAAGTGTAGCATTCGTATTAAAAGTATAGACCACTAGGGCTTCTCTATATTCTAGCACCTATTATCCATGCAACTCTTGAAGTTCTACTAGCACTATATTATCTCTTTATTTGAGAGTTGTAGGATCTGCCCTAGTATCCTACCAAAGGCCTTGCCTTTGGAGTAATCAGAACGATACTAGGTTATAGAGTAGGTCGGGGTAATAGGCAATATTATCTAGCCATATTATTTAATTGCCACTTACACTCTATACGTTGAGATGAATACTCCTATATCCCTTAATCCATACTTATGTGTTCCCAGCCCATACGAAATCTCCTAGCGACGGTGCCCTGTACGAGATAAAGTAATTAATATCGTTATAGATGTGGTAGGTTGTGCCTAAATCTAGGATAGCTAAGCATCGCAATGGGTACGTGTCTAGGTTAGTATGGAAGGATATAGCTTAAAAGACTACTAGGATTTTAGTAATCTTATGTCTATCTAGTTATTTATCATTAGCCTTAGTAATTTGAGTTGGAGTGGGAGTATGTAATAGTTTAATTCTTATAGTTTAAGATCTTAGCCTTTTCGCCATCCTTAAGCTTTCTTGTAGCTCTAGGTCATTCTCTAGCCTAAATTTTATTAGGGCAACCATACCAGGCCTTGGCTTGAACCATTTAGGTTATTTTTCTAGGAAGGCGTAGAAGTAGTCTTGTAGACTATGGCGCTATTTATAAGTAGGGCACTTAAGGCTACTAGCTACTACTAGCTTATTATCTATAATTGTGGACCGCTTGGTTCTAGTACTTTGACTAACTAATTATTATTTACGAGGTCTTCCCTAGGATTTAAATAATGCTGCTTTATCTATAAGAGAGGCGTCCCTGTCTATGGCCTAGGTGGTTTCACCACCTTTAGTGAGAGATAATCCTATAGTAGTAAAAGCGCCCTTTTATTTACCCTTAATTAGGTACTAAAGGATTATATGGTCTTAGAAGAGTTTCATTATATGCTTCTATAAGATAGCTGTATCCTTACTTTCATATTATTGGAAGGTCGTTACCTATATAGGTGCGACATGGATAACTACTTTTATAAAGTTTTCTTTAACTGAGTCTAGCCTCTAAAGCTCTAGGACGTAATGGGTCTCTACTTCTATGGCTGCATAATCGTACTTAGTTAGCCATGTAGCCTAGGTTCCTGGGGTTCTTATTGGCTTAAGGGCTTCTTAATACCTTACCCTTGCTTATTAGTATTCGTCTTAATAGTCAACCCCAACTATAATTATAAGGTTGTTAATCTATTACTTTATAGTCTCTCTAGGGATGCAGCAGTTATTCT
>NW_017253360.1:1078098-1081147 GCF_001642045.1 Paraphaeosphaeria sporulosa | reverse complement strand
CCCTAGGCTAGAGGCTAACGTATCTCAATACGCTAGACGCCTATTGGAATTATATTAGTGGTCACGTGACTAGGGTCCCGCTAAGACTAGAGGATCCCGGGAGACTAAAGACTTGGCGGGAGATAGCGAAGGTATCCTACTAAGAGGGTAGGATCCTAGGGAGCCCTCAGGATTCTAGGAGATAGAAGAATGGGATGAATAGTATATAGTGTAGGACACTCTTTAGATATTTCCTATTCTTAGTAGTTAACTTTAAAAGCTTACTTTTATATCTAAATTAAAGCTACTCATCTTTATATAAATTATTAGCCTTCTCTTAATATTTATTGCATCATACTATTATATAGTATAGAATATTCACCCTACCCTTTTAGTACCGCCATCCCTTATACTCGAATCACTAAATACCCATAAGGTCCGGACCTATGGTTAGGTACGTGGAAACCCCTTATAACACTTTAACTACCCAAGGTTTTAAGTCGATATGGTAACACCAGTAAGCTTAGTAGGCTCTAGGGCCGTGACTGGAAGCTCCGCTTCTAGTCCTATAAGTAACTAGGCTATAGTACTGGCCACACAGGCCAGTGAGATCCAACAGCTTAAGGAGTAGATGGCGGAACTTATAGGCCAACTCTAGGTTTAGGTAGCTGGGGCGGTCGCCACGAACATAGCTCTAAAGATGCAGTTTAAAGTACCTAAACTATTTAACGGAGATAAGGAAAAACTTAAACCTTTCCTTATAAATATAGATCTATACTATAGGTACAACAAACAAACACTGGCCATAGATTAAGATAAGATCCTAGCAGCGGGTATACACATGACTAGAAGGGGAGCCAAATAGATGCAACTACTAATGGATGACTACTTAAAAAACGAAAATATAATCGCCAAATGTGGAATAGAAACAAAGAAGATATTTAAGGACTAGGAGACCTTCTAGGAATAAATGTAGGTCATATTTAGAGAAGTGGATAAGAAATAATAGGCTAAGCGACAAATCCAGCGCCTTAGGTAAACCAAGTTGGTAAGTACCTACTTAGCGGAATTCTAATAACTCTAGGCAAGAATTAACTAGGATAATACACCATTATAGGCCGCGTACTATAACGGCCTTAAGGAGATTATTAAGGACGAACTAGTACACCATAATAAGGCTGATGACTTGGATGAACTAATCGAACTCGTGGTACGAGTAGACAATAGGCTCTATAAATACTAGATAGAAAAAAAGGAATTAGGAAAGCCTACCTTTGGACAGAAGGCTAACACTAAGAAATATCAACGAGAATATTAAGACTAAGATGGAGACGTCATTATAGGAGATAAAGCCTAGACTAAGAACGAATGGTTAGCATATTAGAAGAAATAGAACAATATCTAATAATAGTATTTTAGGGATAAGGCGTGCCTAACTTGTGGAGACAAGGGGTACTTTAAGGCTAATTGCCTAAATAAGAAAATGGGAGGCAAATAAGCCAAGGTTATCTATATAGCCATGGTAGCTATCTAACCTAGCACGCCAATACCCCTACACGAAAACGACTCCGATAATAGAATGTTAAGATACCTTAAGGAGGCGCTACCCATTAAGAGCTGGGAAATAACTATAGATATAGAGGTTACCTCTAGGGTTCTATAGGAACTATGCTAGGTGTATGGAAGTGACCAATACTAAGCCCCGAACTATAGTTATAAGGTTAAGATCACTAGGTTTAACGCCCATGGGACCTACAACTGGGCCAAGGAACGATAAGGCATAGTGGAAAACCCACTATGGTAGATATAGGTAGAAACTAATTACGATATCTTAGAATAGTGGTAGTGCTCGTCTGCATGGGATTATAGTAAACACCTACGGGAACGTACACGAGTAGTATAGACACTAGGCAATCTAGAACACGAATGGATTATTATAGACACCTATATGATTGGCTTATGTTATGTCCATAAAGCCGAAGTATAGACAAAAGATCACGACGTACTCTTATAGTTTAAGTGCTTTATGCACTAGTGCCTAATGCACTAGTAATAGAAGTATGTGTCCGGATACTAGCCCACGGGCCTAGGAAAGGGATTAGGAGAGTTATTCCATAAGTGTACTAAGGAACATTGCCCCGACCTAAGGCAGGAATAGCATGTTAACTAGACCCTATGGGAAAAGTGCGAATAGATTACTAAATATCTTAGATACCTTAGTGAGAAGGAAGAAGTGGTATCTAGTATATAGGAACACGACTACTAATATATCTTAGTAAAGGAATATATGGTCATAGGTTACCCAGTCTACTAGGAAAATAGGGAAGATAATAAAAAAGAGTTAGATAGAGTCATAGACGTAGAGCGTTATTAGAAACAACTCTATAGGGACTGCTAAGAAAGACCTACCTAAAGAGGATAAGGTTAACGAAGGGTTAGGGTTATTAACCCTAAGGACCCTAAACTTATAGACTATCTACTACACGATAAATGCACATATATAAGAACCACCTAGGACGAGTTAAAAAACTAGAATGCCACTAGGTAGAGAGCCAGGCTGGTAAGGGCATTCTAAGGGCTTAAAGAGTAGTTAAAGATGACGATATTATAGGACTTTAACTTAAAAAAATAATTATAATTAGAGGATTCTAAGTAAATGCATTAATAGACCCTAGAGCTACTAGATGTCTAATCTCACCTAAAGTGGTGGAGAAATACAATTTACCTTACTATAATAAGGAAAACCCTATGCGGTTAGAGATGGTAGATGGGACGTTTTCCTAAGGATATAGTAAAGGCTGGTTACGCCTAGAAATAACGCCATTACCCATTAGTATTAAAGGATTCGAAAGCCAATATAGCTTTACTATAGTGGACTTGGGAAGCTTAGAAGCCATTATAGGCTACGACTAGTTATTGAGACATAATCTAGACATTAATTAGAAGAATTAAACCATACATAGCTAAGGACTAATGCTAAAGGTTACTAGCGCACGACACCCACGTAAGGTAAGACCATAGACCCTAGGCGCTTTAGTAAAGCGGGCCAGGAAAAAGAGTAAGGGGGTTT
>NW_017253360.1:878232-1076230 GCF_001642045.1 Paraphaeosphaeria sporulosa | reverse complement strand
AAACTCCCGAAATTGCTATAACCTGGAATAAAATGGATATGTGACACTATTATGGTGATGGTGGATTGACTAATAAAGGCGGCCAAATTTAGAGCCATGGAAGAGTCTATAATAGCTAAAGACCTGGCCTACGAAGTCGATAGCATATTATTCGTAGAACACGGCCCTCTAGAAGAAGTTATTATGGATAGAGATAAGCTCTTTACGTCCAAATATTGGGACACATTTACGGCCGCTCTAGGGACGAACTGGAGACTCTTAATGAGTTTCTACCCCTAGACTGACGGATAAACGGAGCGCATGAACTAGACACTAGAATAGTATCTATGGTTCTACGTTAATAAATAATAAGATAATTGGGTAGAGCTATTACTAACAGCCTAGTTAGCGTATAATAGTGCCAGATTGGGTATAATAGGCTACTCACCCCATTACGTAAATTACGGATATGAGCTGGTTACTTATCGAAATCTAAGAGATATATAGAGTATTTTAACGGGAGCTTAAGATAGAGCGTAGAAAATAAAGGAACTTTATAAAATTCTATGGGAAAGGATCACCCATAAAGCCCTCTCAGCATTAAGAAATATAAATAAATAAAGGATTAAGGGACCAACCCTTAGGAAGGGGGATAAAGTTTTCCTATTATAGAAAAACCTTAAAACAAAAAGGCTAAGTAAAAAACTGGATCACCTATAGGTAGGACCTTTTAAAGTTTAAGAAATAAAAGGACTAGTTATAATAAAACTACTACTACTAACTGGTACTAAGATACACCCTACTTTCCATAAAAATCTCCTAGAACTAGCACTACCGGACGCTCCAATTAAGACCTAACTAGAACTAGAGGACAATAAGTATGAAGTTAAAGAAATTAGGGACCTATGCATAATTAGAGGTTAGTAGTAATACTTGGTTAAGTGGAAAGGATGGCTAGATTAGTATAATATATGGGAACTAAGAGAGAATCTTACGAACTATAATGAATTACTGGAGAAGTTTTACGGAACGGAAACTCGAGTCTAGAGAGATCTAGGGAAGAGGGAATAAAGTTAATAAAGCTAGAAAAGTTAAAAAAAGTAGAAGAATTAGCCTATAGCTAGCCTAGGTTAGCTAAAAGTATGCATGGCGACGGTATAAGATTAATGTTAGTATCCGTACTCTTTGAAGCCTCCTCTTCTAAACGCTTTAACATGTTAGCCATATAAGTATTATATATAGTAAAAGCCTGCTCCTCTTCTTCTACTTAAGTGATCTTAAGTTTTAAATAAGTAGTCTTAGTAGTTGCCTAAGTGGCTTCCGCCTTAGCCGTTAGTAAAGTAATCTACTTCTAACGCTTTAGAAGCTAAACGCGCTCCTACTCCTTCTCTAAAACCTATAAACTGTAGTCTAAATGGATAGTAAGGCATGTAGTATACTTCCCACTTAAAGTATCTATAAAACACTTAGGGATGTTCTTGTCTTTATAACATTTATAATGTATAAGTATCTCTAAACTACGTATATATACCTTATTAGCGCGCTAACGACGTTTGTTAGTTAATAATAGCTTTGGTACCTTGGGCATGGTTAGGGAGGCTGGGGGGAACTAGAGGAGGATATAATATAATAGGTATGCTGGGGGAAGCGCCCACCTTAATACTCCCTAATAACGCCGCCATAATGGGTCATGAGACTCCTATAAGGTATTGGGATGATAACCTTAAGAGGGGAGGTAATGTTATAATTACATAGAATAATGGTAGGAAAATAAAGACGTCTAGTGGGATAATAGGACCCCCTAGGCTAGAGGCTAACGTATCTTAACACGCTAGACGCCTATTGGAATTATATTAGTGGTCACGTAACTAGGATCCCGCTAAGACTGGAGGATCCCAGGAGACCGAAGACTTGGCGGGAGACAGCGAAGGTATCCTACTAAGAGGGTAGGATCCTAGGGAGCCCTCGGGATTCTAGGAGATAGAAGAATGGGATGAATGGTATATAGTGTAGGACACTCTTTGGATATTTTCTATTCTTTATAGTTAACTTTAAAAGCTTGCTTTTATATCTAAATTGAAGCCACTTATCTTTGTACGAATTATTAGCTTTCTCTTAATATTTATTGCATCGTACTATCATATGGTGTAGGATATTCACCCCACCCTTTTGATACCGCTATCCCTTACGCTCGAATCACTAAATACCCGCAAGGTCCGGACCTACGGTTAGGTACGTGGAAACCCCTTATAACAAGGAGTACTTAATTAGTTATGTTATAGTACTCTTGGCCTAGATTTGTAAGGAATTGGGCTAATTATAATATGGCGAAAGTGATATCTAGGCGCGTTATTATAGTGGTAAATAGTAGGGATCTCATCTTCCGTTAATACTTGTTAACCTCTAATAGTAAGGCTCGATATAACTAGTGCCTACAGCATGAACACTGGACAATTGAGGACTGGAAGAATGTTATCTAGTCTGATGAAACGTCTGTAGTTCTCCTGCATAGGCGTGGAGGATATAGGATATGGCGGAAGGCTGATGAGGCATTTATTCGAAGTTGTATTCGTGAGAGGTGGAAGGGATACTCTAAGTTCATGTTCTAGGGGTGCTTTTCATACGATAAGAAAGGCCCATGTCATTGTTGGGCACCAGAAACAAAGAAGGAGAAGGAGACTACTACTACTCAAATTAAGGAGCTAAATTAAGAGCTAGAGCCTATCATGAAGGCGTAATAGGAGCTTGAAACTGGAATGCGTCGCCTTGATCTACGTAACAAGCCTAGACGACAACCTTAATGGACTTGGAATAAGAAGACAGGAAAGGTCAGCCGAGGTAGAGGCTTAGGTATTGATTGGTATCGGTACCAGACGTCTGTGCTACTTCCAAAGCTAATACCTTTTGCAAAGGAGTGCAAAATAGAGCGGCCAGACACTGTTATACAAGAAGATAAAGCGCCCTCTCATGATCATCATGTCCAGAGCTATATATATAGCATCCATGATGTTATAAAGTTGCTCTGGTGTGGCAACTCTCCTGACCTAAACGCTATTGAGCCTTGCTGGCCATGGATGAAGAGAGCTACTACAAAGAAAGGCGCGCCAAAGAGTAGAGCAGAGGCTGTCCGTGCATGGGAGCAGTGCTGGCGAGATCTACCTCAGGAGAAGATACAGGCTTGGATTGAGCGTATTCCTGTCCATATAAAGAAGATCATTGAGCTAGAAGGGGGCAATGAGTACAAGGAGGGCAGGAATCTCCATAGACTTAGATAATCGGACATATGTCTAAATTCGGAATGTGGCGTATACCCCTGCTCGCCAAGGTGGGCAAGGACTTTTGAAAGGCACCTCCGTACAGAGACCGTCCTTGTCATCGAAAACGATATCCTCAACAATGGTACACTTTCTAGTATTCCGGGCAACTCGGGTGACCTCAACCTTGCAGCCATGTACAACATCTACAGCGCCCCGGTTCCTAATCTTGGAAACTAGACATTCCTAGTGACTGTTAGTAATATCGTGGGCGGCGGTTCGTACGTGAATGGTATGCAGTTCGACCGTGGCGCCAATGCCAACTACGATGCCTGGGAGGCTCTCGGTAACAAAGGCTGGGGCTAGAAGGGTCTGGAAAAGTACTTCTTGAAAAGCAACCACTTCGATGCCCCATCCGCTGAGACCACTAAGGAGTTTAACATTTCTTACGATGTAAAGGTTTATGGAATTGGCCCAGTAAAGGTATCAATCCCGGACTGGCAGTTTCCAGACATGAAGAAGCTTTTCGCCTCATGGAACAGCGTGGACATTCCGCATCCGAGAGAGGGCTTCGTCGACCCGGTCGGAGTATACTGGAGCCCCAATTCGATAAATAAAGACACGGCTACCCGTACTACATTGCGTTCCGCATACTATGACCGCATTGCTTCTAAGCGCTCGAACTTAGAGCTTTTGACGGGCACACACGTTGATAGGATCACATTCTTAAAGAGCTGAACTGGCGCTCTCACTACAACTGGCGTGAAGTTTACGTCAAAGAACATGGGAGTTCAGTCACAGGCTGTCGCAGCGAAAGAGGTCATTCTTGCCGCTGGTGGTGTCTTTACCCCTCATCTACTCATGGTATCCGGCATTGGACCAAAGGACGTTCTCCAGGCCGCTGGTGTGACTATCAAAATGGTAACCCTCATCTGAAACCTCAATGGCAGACCTTTTGCTGACATTTAATTCCACAGGACCTCCCAGCCGTGAGTTCCAACTTCCAAGACCATATCGCCAACTACATGAACTTCAACCTCGAAGGCTACGCCAAAGACAGTATTGTTGCTATCAACACCAACGCGACCTACAACCAGACGGTCTACGACTTATACCTCTCCTCTAAGACAGGTCCCTACTCGGTCGGTCGTGCTAATGGGCTCGTTTTTATGGCTCTTCAACACTTCGAGCCCACCTATAAAGCCATCGTTGATAAGATTCGCGCTCAGAGGGCTGAGAACTTCCTTCCTGAGCGTTACTCGAAGAGCGCGCCACTTCTCCACGGGTTCAAGAAGCAAGTTGATATCCTAGCAAAACAATTTGCTGCGGCGAAGGCTGCTGTTGGCGAAATCGTCATTCAGCCCTGGGGTTTCTCCGGTATTGCTAACAACAAGCCTTTGTCTCGTGGGGCCATCACCTTGAATACTACACATCCAGAGGCATATCCGATCGTTCAGTGGAACACCATCCAGAATCCGGTTGACGCGGACATCATGGGACATGTCGCTCACCAAATATAACAGGAAGCACTGGGCGCGCCCGGAATTAGCGAGCTACAACCCCGTCGAAACAAGCCCAGGGCTGCAGTATCAGACTGATGAGGAGATAGTTCAGGGTGGCATCAAGAGTGGATCCCTTTCCCCAACATTTGCACACCCTAGCGGTGGTTGCAGTATGATGCCGGAATCCTTGGGTGGCCGTGTTAACGAGAAGCTGCAGGTATATGGCGTCGCAAAGCTGAGCGTCATCGACGCTAGCATCATCCCCCTTATTCCTGCCACGCATCTGCAGGCTACCATGTATGCAATTGCAGAGAAGGCGAGTGATATTATTAAGGCGCGTGCGTGAATAAGAAAGCCATTGCTAGACCGAAAATTTACTTGCAGGATACGCGAACGGAGAATATGTATTCTAGATATATTGTGACGATCTTAGGACCGTAGGTATCGTGCAATGGAAAATATTGAAGGTTCACTGAAGTTGTATTGCTGTGATTCTAACTAAACTATATAGCCATAGTGAGGCGATCGTCAGGGGACTTGGCTTATTCAGAGTTTCCTAATTCAGTAGCTGAATTATAATGATTGTCGCGATCCTCAGGAGTCCATGAGAAATCGGTCCGAATAGGATCGATAGTAACGTAGATTGAACTGCGACATATATGGTAGAGTTTCCAGTTATCCTATCGTTATGTATCGTTGATATTTATTTGTTCGTTTAGTAGTATTTACTATTAAAAAAGGAAGACTCTTTTAGCTGATTAAAGAAGTAAGATGTTATAACGTTAACGGCTAGCTAGCTATAAAAAGGTTGCAAGACTTTGTTGAAAGAATTGCGGTACCCCGACAGGCTCATACCGCACGGCTGCTTAACAAATTCCAGATGTATACTCGCAGTGCACAGAAAGTCTAGGGAAAATGGAAACTCTATATACTATAACAGTTTCACAGTCTAATCTAAATCCCCCCTTGTATCTAAGTCCACCAGAGCTTACATCCTCCTAACGCAAACTCCACGTATCCAGCCGTCATGATACGCCCAATCTACACGACAGAAGATTGCCATCGCGATCAGAACAACTACATTGGTGCGTTCCCGCAGCTTAGACAATATCCGGTACTCGCAGCTTGGTTCCCACACACGACCGGCTTTTGAGCGCTGTCACCACTCTCGTTCTGATGCCTTTCTGTAGCAATTTCTTCGTCTAACACCTGCTGAACACGATAAGATCAACGCTTGTGTGGCTGCGGGTCCCCGATACGTTCTACAGTGAAATGCTTGTGTAGATATGAAGGAGGCAATGCCCTTGATCTTCCTGATACGAAGGTGGAGCTGCATACATTTTAGGTCATCCGTTGTGCATTGAAAGTCCACGATCGCGCGGGAACCCTGTGATTATATCAAGCCATCATGCCAGATCAAACAAAGACAATCCATAATATTGCGTTAGGGGGCGATCCAGTGCTACGAGTGATAGTACGCAAGTTCGATCTTGTATGTAGAGCAACGGTGGTTGCATGAGCCTTCGATCTCCTGGCGTACCGTTCAACGAAAAGAGCTAGGTTTGCCATGCAGCCATAGTTCCCCTGGTACGCATCCGCGATTATCCGACCGCATCCACTTGCCTTCACCCAAATATCTCATTCGTTACATATTTTTAGCAATCCCCAATGCAATTTGTGAAAGAAATACTGCTACGCTTCCACGAGTAGCTAACATATCCGGAATTCGTAAGTGGTCCTTCTCGTCATCTTTTGTCATATGTTTCCCTTGCGAAAAGCTCCTTATATGCTGGAGCAAAAGAAAACTTGTATTAGTTCTTATATCTGCCAACTAGAACTTCAAGATATTCATGATTCAAGGATGGTGTTCAATTTCTATTACATGCAATATTTGAACACAGCGCTGGAAGACTAGTATTGCATTATCGGACATTACCCTAATACAGTTGCTCAGTACCCAATTGAATTTCGAGCAAATCTGGAATCTCTTTGATAGTTCGACAGATATAATTCTGATAATTCTGGTTCATGGGAAGCTGTGGTAGTGTCAGCCTCACAGCAAAGCATTAGAGCGAACTGTCATTGTTCGCAATCGTATACCATCTTGACCCCGAGCTTTTCACCCTGGCCTTTCTTTACTCATGCACGCGTCATATAGCTCCCCTTCCGATAGGTGATCTCGAAACCCCACAAATAGCTAGCTTCCTACTTACCACTTGCGGCTCTACCCTCCGCCTGCACGGGTTTTCTCTCACTATCATTCTCAGTCCACTCACCATATCCAATTAACAAACCTTCCCCTTTTTCAACGCCGATGCACCGGCTACCTCCGAATAGAGGATGATCATGACTGCGCCATTCCTAGTCAAGGATATATTCCTCGGTCATGCCCGGGATCTTTCCAGCGGTCACAGACTGCGAAGCCTCAATGTGTTGCGCTTCTGCTTGTGTAATAGTTTTATGGATGGATGTAGCCGATGGACCTTGCCGGATGAGGAGGTTACCGCCTTGAAGCGCTGGAATTGTAGTAAAGTCATCAGATGATGCTTTGTTGAGAGTCCGATTCCCGGACAGAGGCTGTAGAGTCTTTTCAAGAGGAGCTGCCATGGTGACGTACGGCGACTGACTGTTCTGAAATTGAATCTTTGTGGATCGATAGCTGCCTTAAGCTGCCCAGGTAGTTGCTCCAACGTGAGCTTACCAGGATGTCGTCATGACTTAGCGCACATAATTCACAAGGTCGCGCTCAGTCGCCAGCTCTCTACCTGCAGATTTCAAGGATTGGCCGAAATTCCGACACAGCCTCAGATTTCGGTTTTCAGGACGATCTCACGGCCGTAAGTATGGACAACGTGTTACTCGTTTCTCGCTACGGAATTTACCTCGCTCCCGGTTCGTGCTAGCGCATCCTTCGATGGAGGGCACCGCGTGAGGCTGATTCAGATGACCAACTTCCTGCCAATGGCAAGCATGTCTTGAATATCCTCACAAAAATGCTTTACGCGTTCACGTGGGGACATTCCGGCTACTTTCGCGGGGTAGAATACACACATTGCGCGTAAGGCAGATTATTTCTAAAGCACATGACAGCACTGAAACCCTGGAGCATTTAAAAAAAAATCCATATCCACTCGAGAAATTCATATAACTCAATCCGGCTCGACATTGAAGCTTCAAGTCGCAAAAGAAATGGGTTTAGCACTTACAATTCTGGCGATAGCAGCTTCGACTGCCACAGCAATCGTTATCTCATCCGATCATGTAATCCATGAGAAACGTGCCACTCTTGGCAACTTCGATCGACGACTAGAGCCCCATGTACGCCTTCCGATGAGAATCGGTCTCAAAACCAATAAAGTTGCACGAGAATCGGCTGAGAAATGGCTCATGGATGTCTCACACCCAAGATCTACAAGATATGGAAAACATTGGACTCAAGAAGAGGTCGTTGCCGCGTTCGCCCCCTCTAAAAATACTGTGGACGCAGTTACCGATTGGCTCGTCGAGTCAGGCGGAATCGAAAGGGCGCGCATCACTCGAACGAAGAACAAAGCATGGGTGGCGTTCGATGCCACAGTCGAAGAGGCTGAGCGGATGTTCATCACAGAGTACTTTGAATTGGACGATGGGGAGATGAAGATAGTGAGCTGCGACCAGTACCACTTGCCAAGCCATCTGCTTGAGCACGTGGACTACGTAACGCCTGGTGTTAAAGGGTTGCACTTGAAGACCTCAAAGTATGTTGGCCGACATCTACTCGACGTACAGGGTTCGCACGCGCTGACACTACCTAGCATCGAAATCAGCGAGAAGGTGCCAAGCAAGCGCGACTCCAAAAAGGCGTTTCGACGTGGAATATCCGAGCCCAGCCTTCCATCGCAAAGGAACACCAGTTCACTCGACACTTGTGATCAGATGATCACTCACGAATGCATTCGAGCGTTATACAACATTCCATTCCCAGATCAGAAAGCCGACGTCAACCCCAACAATACCATGGGTATCTACCTACTCTCCAGCGCGTATGCACAACAAGACCTGGACATGTTCTTCTCGAACTTCACACCCTACGTTGCTAATGGCACTGCTCCAATCGTGAGCTCTATTAATGGGGGCGTGGCACCTGTAGATGTACTTCATGCAGGATCGGAAGCTTGTATGGACCTGCAATTGGCTATTCCCCTCATACATCCTCAAAATGCCACTGTCTACCAGGTCGACGACGATTACTGGACAGTACATCAGTGGCTTGAGGGTGGCTTGTTCAATACATTCTTGGATGCTATCGACGGAAGTTATTGTACGTACGAAGCATATGGTGAGAAGGGAGACAACCCCGACTTCGACCCTGTCTATCCAAATGAGCGAGAAGGCGGGTATAAGGGTGAAAGAATGTGTGGTGTGTACAAGGTTAGTTTGCAACGTAGGAGAGCTTGAGCTTCATCTGACAATGATCCAGCCCACGAACGTGATATCTATCTCGTACATGAAGGACGAAGCAGAGCTCCCTGCGGCATATCAAAAGCGACAGGTGAGCGATGCTTGATTCCCTCTTCGTAATGTTTTGTACCTAACTACCATCTACAGTGTGACGAGTGGCTCAAGCTCGGCCTTCAAGGTGTTTCTGTGTTCATTGCGTCCGGTGATTCTGGCGTTGGCGACCTTCCCAAGCCTGACTCACCCAATGGTTGTCTACGTAATGGCACCGTCTTCACGCCGGGGCATCCCAATACATGCCCGTGGCTGACCAGCGTTGGTGCGACCAAAGTATATCCTGGGAAGACAGTATTCGACCCTGAAAGTGCCGCAAATGATCTCGCGGGCGATCCCTATTACTTCCCTTACTCTTCCGGTGGTGGCTTCTCGAACGTTTTTGGAGTGCCGAAGTATCAATCCGAAGCAGTCAAAGGCTACTTCGAAATCGCTGATCCAGGCTACCCTTACTACTACGATGTGAGTCTACTGATTCCTAATCCATGTCTACGTGCTGACCGAAGGCTGGAGGGCAATTGGAAAAACAGTACTGGTCTCTACAACCGTAACGGGCGGGGGTTTCCTGATGTCGCTGCCAACGGCGACAACATTGCCGCCGTGTACGGTGGTGGTATTCGTATGACAGGTGGCACTTCTGCTGCTGCTCCGATCTTTGCCTCTGTGGTGAACATAATCAATGAGGAACGTATCAAGGTCGGAAAGGGGCCTGTAGGGTTCATCAATCCTGTTTTGTATGCAAATCCGGAAGTGCTCAATGATATCAAGAACGGCTCGAATCCGGGATGTGGAACCAATGGCTTCGACGCATCTAAAGGATGGGATCCGCTCACAGGGCTGGGTACACCGGATTATCCAAGAATGCTGGATCTGTTCTTGAGCTTGCCTTGATATATGTTAGTCAGAAATCTAGAACATGTAGTTCACATTTACTATCAATGTTAGCCTCGACCAAAAGACTTATGAGTCTGCCATGCCGCAGCTGTTGCTTACTTGTGGACATTCATGAGTTTTCGACACTTGCCAGGTCAGACTCTAGCTTCTGTTATATTTCGCTTACCATGCCACTATGGAATGTGCACCCGCCCAGCATATAATTAGTCATACATTTTGGACCATGTATGATAGTCGTGTACAGCCAGGCCAGCGAAATGCTTCTCATGGGGTTCTCTCTTTCTTAACCAATAGCCACCTTCCAAGAAACCAAGATCCCCTTGGAGTTTACGAATACCCAAGCCGTGATAACTGATATGTTGCCCCTCCTTGCTCGGCACAGTCTCGACTCCCAGGTATATACCCTCTCTTCTCTTCCCACACTTCGAACATGCCCACAATGCCTCGCCTGCAACGTCCATCAAACCCTGCGGATCGTTCCTGTACGTCATGAATGCCGCCCCGTCCAGGATGGCCATTATAGTGACATCTAGCCTCTCATTGTTGTCCGGGTATTGCAGGGTATGAAGCCAGAACGGCAGGTCAGCTGCAACAGGGAGCGGCGGTTGCTGAGTTTGGGCCCAGCTCTTGAGGTAATGGAAACAGCCCAGCCATTGCCTGATCAACTCGGGCTGTTCAGCGTTGCGCCATCCATCCAGTTGCCAAGGCTCGATATCAAGGTGCAGGCCTTGGAGTAAGATTTGCGCCTCACTCGCGTACTGATTTTGATACTCCGCCACCCAATGGAGACGAATTTGCAAGCTTTCATGGGATTTCGGGTCAAATATCCAGGCGGCGTCGCCCATCAATGCCTCGACTGCGATACCGGCAGGGCTGCATTTGCCTACGAAGTTGGCCAGGGTTTGAGGCGGGATGTCCGGGTTAATGTGTATGTAGACGCGTTTGATGCCATTTTTGCGCGCGAAGGCAACGAACTGATCTATCTGATCATCACTGCCGATGACTTCCTCACTCCTCCAGATCCAAGTCGCGCGGTTCAAGCTTTCAGTCATGGGTTTGGATTTGAATGCCCGCTTGAGGTTGTGCATTGTGATGGCTGGCAGAGTTCGACCGAAGGATGCGATTATGATGGGCCTAGTCCACCGCAAGCCCCGCCGCGCGGTACCGCGTCATCGACCAAGCCAGCCGTAGCAACAGCACCATTCAGGAACGTGAAAGTAATGAACAACTCCAGATGGGCATCGAGAAACAGCCATGTTGAGACCCAGCGATGCATAAGCGTGACGGTAATGGGCAAGCGAGGGGTTGCCGTCGGCAAGGCGCGTACGCGTGGGCTGTCATCACGAATACCGTATCGATAGGTCGACGGTAGCTGGAAAGAGTGCGTACTCCATCTACACAACGCCACGCATCGCGCCGCGCCAACCGATAATCTTATTACGACGGAAAAAAATTCCCCCATCGCTACTTTATCTCCAGGTACCATGAGATGGCCGTTGGGACTGTGTTGGCTACCCACGTGTCCGCGCCGTCTTCTCCCCTGATCGCCCCGAGTCCTCTTTGGGAAGCATCGCCAATGCTCATCTCCGAGGTCTAAGTAACTGTGTCTGAACGGCATAAACGACAGCGTGTATTTAAAGACAGGTATGCGCGCAACGACGGTGAGAGCAGTGCGCAACGCAGACTCACAATCTTACAAGTCGACAACATGGAACATGTCATTAGACTTCTCGTGGCGGCATCTGCTGTTGCGCATGCGACGGCTGACGACTTCAACGTCCTACAGCACCTGGGAGGTAATGGACAATGGTTTCCGGGTCAGTATAGCGCCATCTGATATGTGCAGGTCCTCGGGCTTACAGTTAGCAGGTCCCGAAGTAACTGGTATCTCTTCCGAAGTACCAGAGGGCTGCAAAGTGGACTTGTCCGCCTTTTTCTCACGTCACGGCAGTCGTTATCCTGACACTGGCGCCTACAATGGATGGGTGGCGATGCGTGACCATATTCAAGAGTCCCTATTCACAGTGAGCGACCCGAAACTCGAATTCTTGCAGACTTGGACCCCAGTACTGTCCGATCCCGCTGCCCAGATTGCTCAAATCTCCCCAACTGGGTACAAGGAGCTCACGGCAATGGGTGCGACATGGCGTCTGCGTTACCCCGATCTTTACAAGTACAACACTCCTTTCACCATGTGGTCGAACTACTACAACTCCAGCCCTCGAGTACGTGATAGTGCGCGTATGTTTGCGCAGGGATTCTTGGGCCCAAATGCCACTGAGCTCGGAACCATTTATGCTCTCAACAGCAGTGACCCTGCGTCATGGATGAACTCCCTGGCACCTAGCGACCTCTGCCCAGCCTACAATGACAACGGCGGCAGTCCGTATACCGACGAGTGGGCGTCCATCTACGTTCCCCCTATTGCGGCCAGGCTCAACGCCAAATTCAATGGCAACTTCAGCTTCACGGAATCAGAAGTTACCAGTATCCCCTACCTATGCGGCTTCGAGACCCAGATCACTGGAAAGCGGAGTCCGTTTTGCGACATCTTCACTGAGGAAGAGATCCTGGAATACGAGTATGCCCAGGATCTGCGCTACTGGTACGGTACAGGCCTGGGTTCTGATGTCGAGAAGCTCCAGATGCTTCCCACTCTCGACATGCTGGTCCGACGCTTCGTAGACGGTCCTGACAAAACATACACGCTCCGCAACTCGACATTCCCAGCGCCCAACGTCATTGCTTCGTTCTCGAACGACGGCCAAATCAACCAGCTCATTGCTGCCAGCGGCGTTTTCGACAACGAGCCCCAGCTCTCTGGAAACAGGACAAACCGGGAAAGGAAGTTCCGCGCTAGCAGATTGACTCCCATGCGCGGTACCATCGCCTTCGAGCGTCTGGTCTGCGGTGGCACTGGCTCTTCCCCCAGCTCGCCTGTGAGCTCTGTCTCCAGCTCTGTTCCCAGCTACACTTCAAGCTACAACAACAGCTCGGCACCTGTGTCCACTCCTGGATCCCATACAAATGGCTCTGCTCCCAGCTACAGTTCCGGTCTTGCGACTAGCTCTGCCCCTGCTCCTCCTGCTCTGAGCTCTGTTCCCGGTTACTCACACGGCCAAGAACCTAGCTCCGTGACGGGACACTCGCACGGCCAGTCACCCAGCTCTGTCGCTACTCCTGCGCTTAGCTACGGCCAAGGCTACTCCCACGGCGACTCCACCACCCTCTCCACCCCTACCGCCACCCCGGGTTACGCCGCCACTCCCTCGGACTGCGATTCGCCCCAGAAGCGCGATGTCTCTCCTCCGCCCAGCGCAACCTACATTCGCGTCATCCTGAACGACGTCGTGTACCCGGTTGCCAACTGCAACGGCGGCCCTGGCGCATCATGCCCGCTGGCGCAGTACCAGAAGATTGTGCAGGGCAAAATCGCGAAGGCAGGGAGCTTCACGCAGTTCTGCAACACCACGAACCCTGCGTTCTCGGGCGAGCCCAAATCCAACTTCTTCATGGACAATACGCTTCCTTTTGCGCAAGTTATCAAGCCGTAGCGTGGTTTGAGTGTAATGATATAGCATTATTAATGTAATGAGATAATTCGAATTGTGGATATGGCCCAGTACCTTGCTATTGCCCTTGTAAGTCATGAATAGTTCTACTTTGCGTCTGCCAATATGACCTCCGCAGCCTTCTCAGAAACCATATACACAGGCACCGCGATGTAAAATCCAGGAATCTTCGGAAACACGCTGGCGTCCACCACACGCAGCCCTTGCACTCCCCGGACCCTAAACTTCGAATCTAGCACCGCGGTTTTGTCACCGTCCGCGCCAATCTTTGCAGTGCAGCACGCATGATGGCCCCACGCTTCATTCTTCACGAATTCCTTCACCGCGGCCTCGCTGCTCATTTTCGGACCGGGCCATACCTCCTCGAAGTTGCCATCTATGGGAATGAGCGACTTGAAGATCTTGCGACTGAACTGCAGGCCTTCATACACCGCTTGTAGATCCCTTTCATCCGCGCCGTCAGCCGTCGTGCCAGCGTCAAAGTTATTGAAGTTGATAAGCGGCGTATCGCGCGGATCGGCGGATCTCAGCGTCACGGTCCCCGCCGTGTTGCGTGTGTGCGCCTTCAGCGTGACCCACACCCAATGCCTTTTATCCGCGAGCGAGAAGTTCGAGTACCCGGGGAAGTATCCCGTAAAGTATGCCGGAGCGCCAGCGATGAACAGATCCGGGTCCTTCTCCGCGACAGAGGATTTCTTCACGATGCCGATGGCCAGGCCATTAGATCCGTAGACGCCTTTGAAGAGGGCGTTGTTCTTCCACTGGTCGTAGCAGGGGTCCGGCGAGCCGTGAAGGAACTTGCAGTTCGTGGTGAGCGCGAAATCGGAGTCTGTTTTGCCGCCTATGACTGCTTCGTAGCGGTCTTGTAGGTTGGTGCCTACGCCGGGGGAATCGACGAGGACGGGGACGTCGTGCTGCTGGAGTTCGGTGGCGGGGCCGATGCCGGAGAGTTTGAGTAGCTGAGGCGTGTTGAAGGAGCCGGCGGCAAGGATGACCTCGCGTGAGGCATAAACCGTGCCTTTTGTGCCGGTTGTAGAGCGGGAATAGCGCTTGTCAGCTTGGTACAAACTTTGGCCCGACAGGAAGTCGATGCCAGTGGCTTTCGGGGGCGTGGTTGTGTTGTCGAAGCGAACTTTGGTCGCAAGAGTGTTTAGGAGAAGGTCTAGGTGATATTTCCTACTTCCGTCCGGGTTTTTTGCAGTTGCCGTCTCGAGGATGAACTCGCGAGAACCAACACGATGACGGTCGTCCATTGCCAAGGGGATTTGGTAGATACCCTCAGTCGCATCTCGTGAGGGGCTGTCAACATTGAGATCGCTTAGGAGGACCTGTCCGAGACCTGTCACTGTAGTGATGAGACCCAGAAGGATACTCTTGCCCATAGCAGTTCCAGCAGCGACCACAAGAGACAGCAGCTTGAAGTCCTGCACAACGAGCGTGAGGTCCGTGACCATGGTCGTCAACCACCCATCGAAACCATGGCCAACGATCCCGCTCGGAACATATCTGCTGCGCTCTA
The DNA here is from genome assembly GCF_001642045.1 of Paraphaeosphaeria sporulosa. Classification (NCBI taxonomy): domain Eukaryota; kingdom Fungi; phylum Ascomycota; class Dothideomycetes; order Pleosporales; family Didymosphaeriaceae; genus Paraphaeosphaeria; species Paraphaeosphaeria sporulosa. The sequence continues at coordinate 1,061,019 of NW_017253360.1, read as the reverse complement.
GCTTGACAAAGTACTTCCGCATTTTCTCTGCAGCCCAAGAGAAATCACCAGTGAGAGAAGCGATCCCATCCCAATCACTCTTATGCGGATACACGGTGATCAACGCATTATGAGCACTGCAGCCGCCAAGTGTTCCCGCTCTTGGGTATAATATACCAACAGGCTCGCTCCCGGAAGGTGGCGCGCCAGTTCCGCTGGCTCCATTTGGTCCTACAAAAAGCTCCCCCGAAGGCGTTCGCCATGTCATTTTGGAATCTTTCTTCTGACGTTCCAGGTCCGAGTAGTGATTGACGTAGTAATCCCAGCTGATGCCAGCTTCCTCGGACGATTGCGCATGCAGCGCGGGAATCTGATAGCGAAGGTTTGCACCTTGGTCGTCGCCAGCCTCGATGAGTAATACTTTGTATCCTGCAAGGGCGAGACGGGAACCCAAAGGTCCTCCGCCAGGCCCTGAACCGACGACAATGTAGTCATATGTGTCAAGGGCCCGTGGATCTACTAGCGCTGAAGTGCTATCTTCGTTAGGCTTGCGATGAGGGCTTTGCAGTGTTCTTACGTTGTTGCAAGGCAAGACAATATCAAACCGAGCGCGCAGGGCGCGAATTTCCTCCAACCCATGTTTGTACAACTTTGTGTACTTCTGTGGCAGGGTTACGGGACAAGAACGTCCAAACAACAGGATTCGTAAAGTCGATCAAACAGAAGAGCAAAAGCGAGGAAAGTGAGCGACAAATGCTAAATGGAAAGATCAGAGACACCGCCGCGTCCCATGTTATGTCCACATGAAGCCCTGGTGCTGTCGGCGTTACTCTCAGCTTTGCATGTTGCGTGCAGAGTCCGGATGATCAAAGCGCCAGGGCTTAATTAAATATTGGCTTGGAACTCGCCCAATGTGGCAGCTGGAACCAAAGCTTGTAGTATTGTAGGCAGCAAGCATCTCTAGGAACCACATCGTTCTTCGTCGCGCATAGGGGTACAGCATGCACTGTGGCTGGGCAGCTGAGAGTAGTGGCCTCGGAAAGAGTGCGATAGGTAGATTGCCATCTTTAAGATATCTTTAAGATGTGGGCAGAGCCTAAATGAGCGACGCCGAGCTGGGAAATCTTCCCGAATGTGTTATGAGGTCTGCTACTGGCCTCGAACTTGTTGTGGGCCTGAGTGATGGTGAAGGCTGACTCGTCTATAATAGGGCGTGGAGAGGCGGGGTTCGGCGATCTGCCACGAGCGCCACAGCCGTCTCCCGATCGCTCCCATTCTACTTCAAGTTTACAAACCTTGAGATTGAGTGACCCAAATTTATATTGTGGGCACGCCAAACACCTGCTTTGAGTAAGTTGAGCGACTTTTGTCCTAACACGTAGTCGAAGTCTGATCATGGCTCTTGTTATCTGCTGAATACGGACAATGAATGACGCAATAGGATTCGATGGTTTTATCTCCCCATCAAATTCAGAGCGAAATCCCCATGGAACATAACGTGGGCGCTACGGACGGCCAGTATATTAGAGTTTTACGATTCAATAGACTATGTTGCAACGTTCATGGCTTCAGGGCTTACGTTCAGCAAAGGTCTCCAGGTTTTTCGGGTCTGCTAGTCACAAAGGGGCACCCAGATTAGACGGCTCAGCGCTGTGTCTTCTCGAGTCATTGAGGGCACTATTGCCGATGATGGACTAAAGGTTCTGGGTTGGAAGGGTAGCTAAGTCGACCCAGCTTAGGAGATCACCGCCGGTGCGAATTGCGAGGCGTTTCAAGAACGCGACCTCTTGAATGACCTAGCGTAGCCGAAACCACGCTCGTTGAAGCAGACGTGAGAATGCAATCCATGAACAAAGTACGTCATTTGATGGTCTACACATACGTGACAAGTCAGTGAGAGGTGACCTTTGCAAGGAAAACATGGAAGACACAGACCTTGATACTGGTAACAAGAGCCAACCTCGCTAACATTGCAACACAAATCATCTACCTCGGTCCAACATACCTATTATTGTTCAGTGATGTGTTGATAGACCTCAGATTGGGACTCTTTGGAATCAGTGCGATAGCGGCAGAGTCTTTCTCGTCTGCTTTGCCTAGCCAGATGGCGACATTGAAGGCGCTTGAATGGATAGTTAGCATATGCGCTATCTGTCGACTCTTCGCCATGTCGTTCGCCTGATTTATGCAAATTGCGTCGATCCAGAACCACTTGTTTTCTTTGTTGTGCCGGTATCTTTTCAAGACTTTGTAAAGATTATCTCGTACGAAGAATGATCTTGGTCGCGTCCGGTTTGCGGCCGTCTCGAAAGTTTCGTAGGTGACAAAATCACCTATATCCGACGAAACGTCCTGTACAAACACGACTTCGGTGAAGGCATTAGTGCCCCAAGCATAAGATGGCGCCTGGAAGACAATTTTGCCACGTGCAAAACTATCCAAATACACGGGTTTGAGAGCGCAGTGCACCAGTTCTTCCCAAGCTCCCGGAGCAAGTCGAAGTATTCGAATCTGATTCTGAGCAAGCAACGAATATACAATGTCCTCATTAACTTCCTGCTTTGTACTTGAGCGTCGCGCCATTTCGGCGGCATAACGAGCTCATTAGACATCATTAGGAGGCCGATGTCGCTAGGGCGTAAGGACCGTATTTACTGATGGTCTTGCTCGTCCTGGGATGCTGCTGGGGTCGAATGAATAGTTGGCAGCTACATCCGTATAAGTTCGTTCGCATTTGGGTAGCGGCCTTGAATTATTTTCGGGGATCTGGAAATCGAGGTCGTCTCCGTGACTTTCCAATCTAAGCGAGCTAGGTTCAAAGCTCTCAAGACTAAATTCCATGGTCAGTAACACGACTTGTCTATACTACTTCTGCTGTAGTTGGACGGTGGGTTATGTTTGTGCGCTTGAGACATAGCCTTTTGCATGTGGATGCTCATGGATTGCAGGCGAGATTGACTTTAGCTGGGAGGGACCTTCAACAGTACACCAATCAATTGTATGCTGGAGCAGTTTAGGCAAATATGCGGGGCCTTATACATGTAGAAGAGTGCGCGGCTGGCAACGTGTGAAGTTTGGTACACTTTATGGACGGCGTGTAATTGGCTGAAGCTAGGTGCCGCAGATCAACTTGGCGAGAAGCCGCGGACGGCCAACGTTCGCATGATGATGGAGGCGCAGGCTTCCACCTTCGCACATTCACGTTTTCCTTCGCTGTAGACAGTTTATCTGTCGCTTTTCTCGTCTGTGTACGATCGACGGGGAAAAAGGCACAGCGTGCCGCTTTGACGTGTTTCAGCATCACGAGACTCGCCGCCCGTCCAAGTCCGCCTGCTTGCTTGGTCCACGGTTACCTCCTCTGCGTTACCTCGTCGCATCTCTCTGCCACGTCGCGACCGCTCGTTACCCCAACAGCCGCGTATGGCGCGCTTTACCACGTTGTGCGCACTGCCGCTCTCCCTCCTCCTATCCCTCGCCTCCGCCCAAGGCCTCGGTATCGAGGTGACGAAGCCTGCCGATTGCACGCGGAAAACGCAAGAAGGCGATAAGATCACGGTCAACTACAAAGGAACACTGGACAGCGATGGGTCTCAGTTCGACTCGAGCTACGACCGTGGGACCCCGTTTGAGTTCACGCTGGGAGCTGGACAGGTCATTGCAGGATGGGATCAGGGCCTCGTAGGAATGTGCATAGGAGAGGGTAGGAAGCTGACCATTCCGCCGAGCCTGGGCTATGGCAACTACGCGAACGGGCCCATTCCCGCATCATCGACCTTGATCTTCGAGACTGAGCTGGTGGGCATCGACGGCGTGCAGGCAGACCCTGAGAAACCACCACCACCACCCGCCCCCGAGCGCCCCACCGTTGCGCGCCCCACGGAGCCGACCGAGCCCACGGAGAAGCCCATCCCTACCGCCGTTGCGACACCTGCCTCGTCCGAACAGCGACCCGCCGCCTCCAACGCTGCCGCTGAGCCCGCAGCTTCAACCTCGGACAAGGCCAGCCCGATGGAGTCAGACGATAACGGCGAATGCCACCTGCTTGGCCCATACGCTCTGATAGTCCAGGGCGCTCTGGGCCTGCTAGCTGTGTCCTCGCTCGCCTACAAGAGATGGCGCGAGACACCCCGCCGTCCGCTCAAGATCTGGTTCTTCGATGTGTCGAAACAGGTCTTCGGATCTGTTTTGCTGCACCTGGCCAATATTCTCATGTCTATGCTGTCATCTGGAAAGTTCGACGTGGCGGCAAACACGAAGGCTACACCACAACACGCAGGCCAGGACGACAAGGGAGACCTGCCGAATCCCTGCTCGTTCTACCTGCTCAACCTTGCGATTGATGTATGTATTGCCTAATCCTCCGCGACGCTCATGTTCTGACATGCCTAGACCACCATCGGTATTCCCATCCTCGTGCTTCTGCTCAAGGTCCTTCACAGGGCCTTCCTCCTGACCCCCATGGCCAACCCGCCCGAGTCCATCCGCTCTGGAAACTATGGTCACCCTCCCCGCGCTACCTGGTGGCTCAAGCAATCCGTCATTTACTTCCTCGGTCTGCTCGGCATGAAGCTGTGCGTCTTCTTCATCTTCCAGCTCCTCCCGTGGATCGCATGGGTGGGCGACTGGGCCCTTCGCTGGACCGAGGGCAGCGAGACGCTGCAGATTTTGTTCGTCATGTTCATCTTCCCACTGATCATGAACGCTATGCAATACTGGATCATCGATGGGTTCATCAAGGACCCTGCTGGAAACGACACGAATTACGAGGCTGCAGCTGGCGAAGAAACCGACGACGAGAGCGATGACGAGTGGCTCGAGAGGCGGAGACAGAGAGGCGTCGATGACGACAGTGACCTTGAGGACACCGAAGCCGGGCCCTTGAAAGAGGCTAACCCGACGGTCGTCCCCGTGCGCAGCCGGGAATACGATCCCCACATTGAAGCTGGAAGCAGCCGGGATGGACGCAAAGAGCGGAGTGAATAGAGAGCTGCGTCATCTGGCTGTGTTACAGGCGCGGGCTTGGTGATTCTTGAAGCGTTCCTTGTAATTTGCATATTCGTGGTAGAGCCGCCGTACATATTATTCATCGCTGGGAATACATGTTGTATTCTTGATACCCGTCAACAAGATGAACGTGAAAGACGGCAACAGACCCTGCATTGACATGATCCGAGATGCAACACTGGAATGCGGAGTTGAAGAAGCCGCACCATGTTAGCCTATCAGATTGCCAACTTATACTGCAAGCTCACCCGCATACCCCGTAGTGCTCTTTGATCTCCAAGGCGTCACTTCTTTTCATCCAATTCATTAACGAAAGTTTGCCCTGGCGGCTCAAAGCCACAGCTCGTACCGTCCTTGACGGTCACCTCAGCGTCCTCCGCAGTGACCCATTTTCCCGCCACCAGGTCCTTCATGTACGTATACGGACAATCGCTCGCACCCCCCTTCACAGCCACATATCCTCGATGTCCAAATTGATACAAATTGTTCTCAACACCCCAATGCATCCGTCGTCTTCTTACCTCGTCGGCCCTGATCTCACAAGCAAAGATCTCGTCAGCCGAATTATTCCCACGCACCAAAATATCTCCTTCTGGGCCACAGAACATCGCCTCGCCCATGCTCTTGAACGTTCCATCTGTGCCCGCCAACGCGACCGACACCGTATACATCAGATTCGTGAATGCATTCGTCCGATTCGTCAGCTCCCACGACTGCTTGATCGGCGGCGTGTACCCCGCCGTCCTGAGCAGCACCTCCGCCCCCTGATACGCCGCCTCCCTTGCCATCTCAGGAAACATGCCGTCGTGGCAGATAATCAGACTCATCTTGACCCCCTTGGGGCCCTCAAAAACCGAGATCCCCCGATTGCCCGGGTACCACGGCTCCACGGGAATCCACGGGTGCATCTTGCGGTAGTAGTTGACGAGCTCTCCGGCATTGTTGATGATGAGCCCAGAATTCCAGGGTGCCCCTAGGTCGTTCTTTTCCATGATGCTGAAGCAGCCCCAGATGTTTTGCGCGCGGCAGACGGCTTTGAATTGGGCGACTTCGGGGCCGTCGAGGGTGCACATTATGTCGGAGTTGGTGCGCATGGAGAGGCCGTGGATGCAGTACTCGGGGAAGATGACCATGTCGGTGGCGTGGTAGGCGCGTTTCGTGCGTTCGACGAGCGCGACTACGTGTTGGACTGCTTGGGAGAGATGGGTGGGAGTGGCGACGTCGAAGAGCTGGGACTGGACGACGCTGATGACGATCGAGTCAGGTGTCTTGTTGAGACCGCCTAGTCCACTCATACTGTCTACAGAGTCTGGGTCTGCGTGTTGGGTGTCAGACGGAAGATATGTTTACTTGAAGCAGCCCGTGTCGTGATGAAGGTGTGCGGGGTACACCGGTATCAGTCGCTGTGATAGAGAGAACTCCGCGAGACGTGTAGATCCGCCAAGGACCCTGGTAATCAATCTTGTTTGCCCTGGGCGTGCCAGTCGCGCTGGCTTGTGGATGTTGGTTTCTCAGAAGCATTGTGTTCCTGTCCCGTCTGCCCAGGTGCGGAGGGGGACACTACCACCACCTTGAAGCCCTTCCAAGCGGATGTGACAGGCTTGAGTGTTCACTTGGGCTAAGCAATGCTAGAACTAGAGTAGAGCAGAGTAGAGGAGCCGGGCAGCGTCGCATCCTTACCAAGGTGCCAATATCGATACAAGCCCTCCCGCATAGTCGCTCCGCTGTGGACAGGCCAGCTCAGGCACGCGGCAACGGGGATTGGCGACGTTCCACAACAGCCAAGCAGCGCTTCCAGGCGTAAGCGTGTTCCAGATTGCGGCCCAGGGCGTGAGAACACGTCCTGACTGCGCGCTGAGACGGCTCCTGCAGCTGCTCTCACAGCATCAGGCTTCGCAGTCATCCCGGCGAAGCGTCCAGATGAGCGTTGTCACCCTTGCCTTGTGATCGTCCGCCAAGGCGCTATTCCCGTCATCGTGCCCGTCACCGCCGACCATGTCGACCGCCGAGGTGGTTCGCTGGCTCGAAGGCTCAAAAGCTCCAGCGCACCCCGACTCGCTGCTGCATCCCGCCGATGTGTTTCCACTCGCGACAATCTCCAACCCCCCCTCCAGCACCGATTCCGACCTAGACAGCGACGACGGCGCCCGGCTCGCCGCCCGCAACATAGCGTCCCTGGTCCACCCTCCGGCTCCGACCCCTAAGACTATGGAGGACCAGGTGACCGCAGCCCACGCCCGCCGACGCTCCTCCTCCCTCGCCGGCGCCTCTGGCCCCGCCCAGCACGCAGACCGCAAGCACCGCCGGCGCAACTCGGACCACATCCTCGAAGAGGGCGAAGACAGGGGGCCTGGCAGCGACTCGGACGACTCGGGCCTCACCGACAGCGACGATCTCGAATTGGACAACATGAGCGCCGACGGCCTGCAGGACGACGAGGAGACGGGGCTCACCGGCCGAGACAGGCGGCGGAGGCGCCGCAGGAAGAGGCGCAACACGCTGCTGGAGAACCGCGTCGTCCCGCAGGATGTCAAGTTCACAAAGGAGGAGGAGAAGATTGCCAATCAGAACCTCCTCCATTCAATGTTGATAAACGCTGCGTTGATTGGACTGTGGTGAGTGAATCCACACGACCCAATTGCCCTCGAGCTAATTCCCCCAGGTACCTCTTTTCCATCTCGATCTCCGTGTACAACAAGTGGATGTTCAAGGAAGAAAAAGGCGACGGCGAAACACAGAACATCTTTCCATTTCCGCTCTTTACGACCTGTCTGCACATGGTGGTCCAGTTTACGCTTGCATCGCTCGTTCTTTTCATGATACCCTCACTCCGGCCTCGCCACGACTCTCTTAACCCCCACGGCCCCGGTGCCCACGACGAACCGTTAGACCCTAAGAAACCACTCATGACGAAGTGGTTCTATTTTACGCGAATCGGTCCCTGTGGCGCGGCCACCGGCATGGACATTGGGCTGGGCAACACGAGCCTGAAGTTCATTACTCTGACCTTTTTCAGTGAGTTTGCGTGTGTCCCAACCGATACATGAGCTAACGATGGCAGCGATGTGCAAATCGTCTGCACTCGGTTTCGTGCTCCTGTTCGCATTTCTCTTCGGCCTCGAGCAGATCTCGTGGCGCCTCATTATTATCATCGCCATCATGACCCTCGGCGTGATCATGATGGTCGCCGGCGAGACGGCCTTCCACGTCCTCGGCTTCATCCTCGTCATGTCGTCCGCCTGCTCATCGGGCTTCCGCTGGTCGCTCACACAGATTCTGCTCCTACGCAACCCCGCGACCGCGAATCCATTCTCTTCGATATTTTTCCTAGCACCTGTCATGTTCATTAGCATCCTCGTTTTAGCGATACCCGTGGAAGGATTTCCAGCCCTCTTCGAGGGGCTGTCTAGACTGTTTGAGATGAAGGGTGCGCTCCTGGGCATCGGCATCCTGCTGTTCCCGGGGTGTCTGGCGTTCCTGATGACGGCGAGCGAGTTTGCGCTGCTGAAGCGGACCAGTGTTGTCACGCTGAGCATCTGCGGCATATTCAAAGAGGTGGTAACCATCACCACGGCGAACATTGTGTTCCACGACCCGCTGACCCCGATCAACCTCACTGGCCTCGTCATCACGATCTGCAGCATCGCGGCGTACAACTACTTCAAGATCCAGAAGATGCGGAGCGAGGCGCGGATCAACGCGCATCTCGCAGCGCAGGATCTCTACGCGCCAGTCAACACGCAAGATCCAGATCTGGTGCGACCTCGACACTCCACGAGCGGGAGCCTGGTCCGCAACAGCCTCAGTCTGAGTCTTGGGCCAGGCGCTAACGCAGAACGCACAACGACCGATAGCCCGTTGAGAACGTCGCCGGTGAAGAGACCAGAAGACTTGGAGTAGCGAGCGAAGTTTGGATCAACGGCTTTGGCATCATACAGGTAGCATTGCGGGCGTTTCGGGGCTGGCTTTGACTGGCGATATACCTCGGCGCGAGACACTGCGTCCCGCCGATAGTGATCTTTTGTCTGGATATGTATGTAAAAGAATCTATCAAATACGATACCTACAAATGTGAGTGCACCATGGGAGGTCTTTCGAGTTACTCTTTCGGATGGACCTTGTTGTCGGCAACACATGTATCACGTTGGTCGAAGTTGGCGGTACCCTTCCGAAGACCCCGCATCCGTCTGTAGCTCTAAGGTCTGGTGTACTTATCCGCTAATCCGATTAGACGTATATCAACGACTTTGCTGCCACCGACTTCGATTTCACTGCTTTCGCCGCCACCGCTGTCGCACCGAGCACTCGAATTCGTTATGGCGGCGATGAACACCATCCTGTTCGTTCCCGGTGCCTGGCACAGGGCCAAGTGCTTCTCTGATGTAGCCGCTCTGCTCAAGCAATCCGGCTACAACACCGAATTGATCGAGCTACCTTCAGTCGGACCTTCCAAGCATCTTGAAAACTTTGACCGCGATGTCGCCGTCATCCGCGAACGCGTCGAGAAAGCCCGGGCTGCCGGTCAGAAGGTCACAATCGTTGCGCACTCGTACGGCGGTCTTCCCACCACCGAGGCGGGTAAATACTTTACGCGCGGAGAAGTCTCCCAGCTCGTGTACCTGGCTTCGTTCATTATTCCCGAGGGCTCGTCGTTGATCTCAGCGTTCGGCGGCAACGACCTCCCGTGGTTCGATGTCTCTGAAGATGGCACCGAAGTCCGTCCCAAGCATCCCGAGGCGATTTTCTACAACGACATGTCCGAGGAAGCACAAGCAAACGCCGTTGCCAACCTCGCGCCGCACAGCTATCGCGTCTTTCACAGCGCGTTGACGTATGCGGCGTGGAAGCACGTCCCCACTACCTACGTATACTGCTCGCGTGATGCTGCTATACCCCTGGAGATTCAAAAGACCATGGTCGAACGCACGGCACAAGGGTTTCCGATCAGGACGCAGGAGCTGGATGCGAGTCATAGCCCGTTCCTCAGTTTGCCTCGAGAGACGGCCGACGCGATCGAGAGGGCGGTGCTAGGTGGATAAGTTGGAATGTCTGTGGGGCCAATTCAAACACAGGCGGGCATAGATGCGGCTCGGTGGTCCTTTGCTGCGGATTCGATCGATACATATAGGCGATGGTTACATGTAGGCGTTGGGCACACTACGAGGGGGTCACAGCACAGTGTGTGTAGCTGTCTGGAATCTGCGGCGACCTCGCCAAAACATTAAGCTGTCCTAGCACGACTAGTATAAGACGGGGTGCTGATGATGTGATTTCCACCTATTACCATTCCTGAGCTAATGAGAACCTCGCCTTCGCCTCACCGACGACCACTTCGGAGCAGCCTTCTTTTGTCGACGCGTCTCATCATGCCTCTGAGTCCGCGCACCCGACAGAGCCCATGGCTCGTAGCAGAATCCGGCCTGCTTCCTCCTCAATCTCGCCGAGGGAGCTTGCCGGTGCTACGAGACCGGAGCACGGGTGCCCTGCCGTCGAAGGCGACCTACCTTGAAGTGGGGATCTCGTGCAAGTCTCCAACCTTCCTATTCCTCGCGATCGAACGCGCTCATCTGACCTCGCGATGCAGCTGCTGACGAGGCGGCGTGCTGCAATTGGCGCGCGCTGCTCGCGTATTCCGCGCCTTGACAGGGGGGCATTCCGTCATCGATGCGACTCGCAACAGCCTCCCCCCGCTTAACTCCGCGTGCTTCTCACCAAGCCCGCTTGCTGCTTCTGCTCCTCGTTCACGGTCCTTCACCTGAGACGGAGTGTGCATACCTCTGCGGTCTTGTGTATACGCTAGAAAGGGAAACGCAATAGGACCAGAGCAGGGACGGTTGACGATATGGCTTCAGCCACAGGCATCCCAGACCTCAACGCAGCGCGCGGCGCAGGGGAAGACGAGCCCCTGCTGGGCCGCAGAGGAGACGCCGCGCAGGTAGAAGGAGAAACAATATGGAAGAACCTCTGGCTGGGTAAGCCACAGCTCCGCAGGAATGGCATGGCACCCGCTGACCGTACCCGCTGCAGGCACCGCGCCCCTCGCCCAAGCCGGCATCTTCATCCTCGCCGCCATAATCTGGGGCGCCATCTTGTCCCACGACCTCATCTTCTTCTCTGCGCATCCGCTGCTCAACTCGGCCGGCCTCCTGCTCGCCACGCAAGCCGCCCTCATACTCCAGCCCACACATAGCCCGGGCCAGAAGCGCACCGGCACGCTCATCCACGCCCTGTTCCACCTCTTCGGCCTTGCCGCCCTGCTTGCCGGGTTGGTGGTGATTGAGATCAACAAAGCCGGCCCCGGCCACGAGCATTTTGCGAGCCCGCACGCCATCCTCGGCCTGACCTTCTACATCGCCATCTTCCTGCAAGCCCTCGTCGGCTTCACGCAGTACTACACGCCCTCGCTGTACGGCGGCGTCGACCAGGCAAAGGCCATATACAAGTACCACCGCGTGTCGGGCTATGTGATTGCGACGCTAGGACTCGCGACCGTGTGCGCGAGCAGCTGGACGACGTACAGTCTGGGTGTGGCGCATATCCAGCATTGGGCCGTCATTGTGGCCAGCGTGTTGGTGCTGCTGGGCGTTGTGCCGCGGATCAAGTTGAGTAAGCTGGGGTTGAAGAGGAGCGGTGGGGAGATTAGGCTGAGCACGTAGGTGGGTGTGGGCGTAAGGTGGCACAAGGTGGTAGAGGAGCAGGTGTGCGCACGGGGCCTTGGAGCGCATTTCGGAGTATGCTGTGGTGTAGTGTGGTCTGCTTTTGCTATGCTTTCGTCGCTTCCTTGTTGTTCGCAGAACGAACACATCCACGGGCGTTGAGGCATTGGACGATCAATCTCGTTGCATGGGAGGCGTAGGCACATTACGTGTCAACGACTTACGCGTATTGGATCTTGAAATCATAGTATGCGGTACTGTAGGGGCAGCCGCTGTTCACAGGAGCTTCTATACGCCAACAAGTCCTATCAAGTCTTGGTCAAAATCTCCCGGCGTATCTGCAGCACAGAATGATTGCCTGGAAAGGGCAGCAGCCAGCTGGAATCTCAAACTTGAGCAGATGGCCAAACATGACCTCATTGGCGGCTATGCATCAACCCGCCTTCGCCCCTGCCCCTTTCCGCACGTGAGCAGCGATGTACCAGCAACATACGAGTCACGAATTGATGGAAATTGTCTCTGACCCATGGAAAGGTGGTCTTTGCGGAGACCGATCCAAACTTCGTCAATCATGCATGCGAAGGCATTAGAATTGCCGTGAGTAAAAATGACCTCGATATGGCCCGAATATTCATCAAGGCGACCTCAAGGATGCTCGAGGATGCGCACGTAGATGTAACAATGTGTACACCACACCCACCACGAAATGGTACAGACTGTTCTGGAGGCCAGCCCAAATAGTATCAGGTCTGCAAGCATCGCCTTTCCAAATGTTGTACGACAAGGCGGCCACGAAATGGTTCGAATTTTATAGGCGGAGTCAAGTATGGTCAAGGCTCACACATAGACATAGTCTCCCTTGCAACGTAACGACCACGAGATGGTTCAAGCTCTTCTGGAGGCCAACCAGATTTCCTCACCAACCTAAGTAACCTCAAGTCTACAGGCTTCGCCATCCGAGGCGCTGTACAACGTGGTGACGACAGAATGGCTCGAGTACCTATGGAGACCTCTCCGGATATCGCCATGGACAAGGAGTATCAGATCCCTCCATGTAATGGGTGGTGGGCGATACACTTCGCTGCCGAATTAGCTCACCAGTGGCAAAAGATGCTATTGACTCCTTATCAGTACCATGTCATTTGCAGTAGATCGTGGTCACTTGTCACCAGGACCGGCAAGGCAAATCGAGGGGTTCAATGTTTTGGTTCTAAGGAAGTGTACGGTGGCAACGCATTTATGCCACCGTAAGCCTCGCATACGCAGAGATCATGAACATTTTCTAGCGTATTCATCTATTCCGTGTGTATGCCACGCTCTTCCTACATATTCCCTGCTTGGGAACTGCTAGGAGCCGTTGAGATCGCATTCCAGATATCGTAGAAAATATCGCTAACATGAATGGAGGCCACCATCTAGCGTTTTCTTCAAACGATGATTATGCATTTGTAAGGTTAGTCCTTCTTGCGCGTGGATTTTGTGTCTTGTGTAAATGCGACGAACGTGGGGACGTGGAGGGTGCTAGCGGATACGGATGGAGGTGGCTCGAGCGGGGTGCGGTCGGTGGGAAATGGTGATTGTGGTGCTGTGGAGGCTGGTTGGCTATGTTGGTGGATCGAGTGGGTAATGCCGTGCTGTGTTTTCCTTCTTGGGAAAGTGTATAAGCTGGCTGGGTTGATGAATTGCGTGCATGTGGTGTACCACGGTAGAAGGGTGGCTGTAGGCATGTTATATACACATGAGCCCTATGTTTGAAGATATTCGCTCGTTGTAAGGGACTACACCGCGTTGCATTGACTGCAGCAACTCTATCCTACGTTCCGTAGCCCAATGTTTGTGAGTATCAATATCGTTTCTTGCAAACCGGGATTTACCATCTTTCACCACTGTTTTCGCCGGCGTTGAACTTCAATGTTGACAGTCCTTCCTTGGCTCCCGGCGGACGTCTGGGCCGAAGTCGAGACCACCTTCACATTCTCCCCTGCATTTTCTGGCCCGTCGTTCGCAGACTCCTCGAGGTAGTAGTATTGCCAGAATTTGAATATAATTTACACGGCTTTCGCTACAGTAGATATACAGCGCGGGTATTTCGCGGCCCTTCGTGTCGGCTCCCAGGGAACTCCAGCCCATGCAAATGCGTGTGTATCCTACAACATCACCTGCGCTTCTTTCTCCTGCTCTTCATCCGCCCATCCATCGCTTGACTTCAGCCCACGATCCTTCTGTCTCCTCTACGGCACAACAACCACCCCCAAACTCCCCGCCTGCCCCACCACACTCCTCGCCAATCCCTCCAAACTCAACCCACTCAACCTCCCCTCACTCTGCTTAATCTTCGCAATCTCATAAACATGCTTCAAACTAACCGTCCCGACCGTCCCCTTCGTCGCATTCCCGTTCGTCGGAGTATTCGAACTTGTCTTGCCCTTGTTGCCGTCGTGGTTGTTCATGGGACCGGGGACGTTACCTGCGCCGCGGATCTTGGACTTAATGAGGGGCGCACCGGCGGCGGTGAGGAGGAGCGTTGCGGTGGGGGGTGTGCGGAGGGAGAAGTGGAAGCTGCGGTCGGGGCGGACGGTTATACGGGCGGGGATGGGGGTGCCGGTTATGTAGTGCGCGGTGCGGGCGTTGAACTCCTGTTGATTCTAGGTCAGTACGGATGGCCGAGGATTCTGGGCGATGCGCATGCGCGCAGAACGTCCTCCAGCGTTCGATCATGGAGCAATTGCGCATAAGATGCACTTCAACTCCTCTTCAAACCCTCTTCAACGCGCAAAGCTCCTACGTGCAAAACGTACCTTGCAGAAATCCATACTCTTCACACCCTTGGAACCCAGCGCGGGACCCACAGGCGGACTGGGACTCGCCTGGCCGGCGCCGACAATCAGCTTAACAATCTGGTCCTTGGCGAGCGCCTTCTTCGCCATGGTTGTGGTAATTTAATTTGGTTGTTTTTGCGTTGCGGTCGTGATGCGATGCTGGGAACTTTTGTTGCGGAGGTCGATGCGGAGCGGCGTCGGCGAAAAGACGCGCCAAGCACCGATGAGTATGGGAAATGTGAGCTTGAGCGCGTGTCGAAAGTTCAATGATGAAAAGTTATAGACAGAGATGCAATGTCATGGGAGGAATCAAGGAGTTCGGACGGTGTGGATACATGTTGAATAATCACTCAGGATGTTGGCGGTCAAAGCTGCTCTTGCTTCATGCATTACCCGTTGCAGCAGATGCGAGCGCTAGAGCAGGCCTACACGATCGCAACATGAGTAGACGTGAATGATGCCAGGAATGTTTTCATTACGTTCCGGCTGAAGAGCATCCCTTAAGCCGGTCTATCCTAGCCCGCCGCACCAGTAGTAACTGTGTGTCGCGCCATACCGCCCCCCCATGCCAATCGTAAAGTATCGTACAGTACTCTCACGCTGCACTGTTGTCTCCACTGCACACATCCCGCCATTCCCCACTCAAACAATCGTCTCCAGCTCCCGCGCGTAGCCCAGCGTGTTCTCGATGACCTGGTCGCTCGTCACGAGTATGTCCTTGCTGCCGAACTCGCCGTCCTCGCTCGGGAAGTATATCCTGCCGTCCTTGACAACCCACTTGCGCTCCTTCGCAAAGTTGACGACGCTGCCTTCAGACTCGAGGAAGAGGAGCGACTTGGCGTCGGAGATGGGGATCGAGGGGTACGCTTTCTCGCTGCACGACGCAATCTCACTACGAATGGTGCCGATGAGCACCTAGTTTATGTTAGCAATCATTCCATAGCAACCCAAACATGCCGCAAGCAATGCCGAGAGTAGAACTGGCGCACATACATCAGAGAACAACGCAAACTCCTCGCTGGGCGCATTCGAGCCCTTCGTCTGCCTCCACACCTGGTCGTAGCTGCCCTCCATGAGCGCCTGCTCCAATCTTATCGGATACTGAATGAATGCATCGTCCTCAAGTCCCCGCCCTGCCTGCGCAGCCGCCACCTCGAGCGTCTCCAGCAGCGTGTGGAACCCCGCGTAGTCACCGTCGCTCAGCAACAGCAGCAGATACAGGCCGGTGATCTTGCTTGCGTTGCTGCCTTTGGCCGGGAGCTTATCCTCGGGAAGGGAGTAGAAGGGCTGCAGTTGCTGGAAGTAGCGGGTGAAGGAATGCGGGTCTTTTAAACGGATCGAGATGATGGCACCGAGCTCGAGGGTTTCGCGGGCAAGCAGTAGGTGCTTGAATGGTGTTGACTCGGCCGGGATGAGGGTGTTGAGACCGAGCAGGGCGATCTTTGCGCGTGAGAGTATCGAGCCGGCTTGCTGGTACTGCTTCGACTGCAGCGTCTTGTGGAGCTGCTTGAGCAGATCTGCAAGCTCTCTCTCGGCCATGGTGTGTGGATGTGGCGAGGGCGGTTTGGGGTGATTGGGAGTCGGGGCGGGTTGCAGGACTGGTGGCGGGGGATTAGATGTGTTGGTCCGGTTGCGCGGTGCTGCAGCTTGAGGCGGCGGAGGTTGAGAGGCCCGAGCTTCGGGGCTCCACGACCTGGGGCTAGGCCATGACATATCACTTCCCTCAAACGTGCGATGTCGAATATACATGGTGAAGCCGTGGTGAACATGGACTTGCTCCGGTTCTCATGCTATATATCTACACGGATACACCGCTGTACATGCCGCGCACGACACGAGCCCAGCCCTGGTTGCTCATTGGCTTACATACAGCCAAATGACCTCGCCATCACGTTTGTGTCTCAAAGGCAGCAACATTTGGCGCATTCCATCCACCCACGCGCGTGCAGTACACGTCTGTAAGCCACCATCTCAGAGACGAGGCTGACGACCGGCTGCACCAAGGCGCACCCGACCCTCTTCGCGGGCCGAGCGTGCGACGCATATCAAGTCATCATTCGTCTATCGCTTCCGTCCAAAGCGGCCCTTACCGCCATTTCCCCCATTGCCTCTGATCTTGAGCCTCTGGTAATTCGCGTGTGCCCACGGCTTGATCTTACGTGCAGCTGCCTTGATCGTTCCTTCTTTGCCCTTTTTGTCGTTCTTATCGTCCGTGGCCTGCGTCGTTGACGCGGCCTTGGGTTTGCGTTGCTGCGTCTTATTCTTTTTGATGCTATGGGACGCGTCGCTTGCGTAGTCTGACCCATCGTCCTCATCAAAGACAGACAAGTTAGGTCCGTTGGAAGTATTGAGAGGGTCGATCTGAGTTTCCGCGACCTTTGCCTCGTCGTCGGATTCGTCAGGCTGCATCTCAGGTTGAGGTTTTGATTTGATGAAATTGGGTCGCACTGGGTATGGTCAGCAATAGAAAAGCAAACACACAAGGCAGACTTACTGATGACGCGCCTCGTCTGCCTCTTGAGACCCCTCTTCTTCCAGACTTTCCTGGGTTGCCCGTCTGGGCCCAGCCCAGTATCTTCTTCCTCTTCACCCTCACTCTCTAGACCGCGATCGGGACCCAAAGGCATTGCAGCTTGGCTGTCCTCCACTTGGATCTCTGGCATCTTGACCCTCTTCGGTGCCGGCATGCCTTCGGCCTCCATCTCAAGCTCGCGCATGATATCAGCTTCCTCTTCGAACCGGTTCTCCTCCTCTTGCCTCATCGCCTGGATCCTTGCACTCAGGCTTCGGCCGAAAGGTCTCCGCGCCCAGGGAGCAGGTCGGGCAGCAGGCTCATCATCTTCGTTGATCTTCGTGAGAGGGTTGTATCTTCGAAGGAACGCCGGTGTAGCGAGACCCCTCGAGCTGGGCGTTGTCGCATCTCCAAGCTTCCTCTTGTTCGGCGTGACTGCTAGGAACGAGTCGAGCAAGAACCTCTTGCCTGTGGATTGCGGTGTCTTTTCTCCACGGTGCCTCGATTCAAGTGATGTCTCGCCGTCCTTTCTGCTTGGAGTCTGCACAACGTTCAGCTCCACGTCAATTAGTGCGGTCCGCTTGCTTCTGCTTGGTGTCTCGGCGGGCAAAAGATCGAAGAGTCCTATGGCGTAACCATCGCGTTGCGGCGTGGGACCAATGAATGCAGGCCCTTCAGGCGAAAGCAGTTCAGTCGGCGAAGTCACGTCCTCCTCAGCAACACCGCTGTCCTCACGCTTCCTCTTTGGAGTGGTTGCCGTGACGGTTGTCTTGGTCACTTTCGTTGTTCGGTCGATGTTGTGGGTAACACGCCGTTTATCGGCTTTCCTCGGTGTTGTAGGGGCGACCTTGACGGCAAGCGCCTTTCTGAGGTTCTCGTAATCTATGTACTTCTGTGCTGCAAGCCGTCAGTAGTGGAAGAGTTAGGCCATCGCGTTTGCGTACATATTACCGCGTCAGCCTTGATATCGTCGCGTCCCGGTTTGCGCCCTCCATTCGTGTCGCTGAATCTGCGCTCCCAGAGCTTCAGATCGAGTCGAAGCGCATTACAGCGTTGTTCTTGTTCGGTGATACTCATGGCGGTAAGTGGTCGTGAGTGGAATGGCACCAGACGGGAAGTGTGGAGGATCACTTGATAGATTTGAAGATCGCCGAGAGACGCGCCAAAACGCGCGCGGGCGGCACGTCACGCGAGCACGAGCCACCTTGAGCAGGGGTCTTCAGCCTCACGAAATCAGTCACTTGGACTCGAGCTAATTGGATACATGAATCAACCTGTGTTCAGACGTGCACTGGCATGCGGCATATATTACAGGTACTATTCACAAACTCCCGCTGGAGCTCGACTTCCTGCGATGATGCTAACCGGAACCCAAAACGAAATAAGAAATCTAGTAGTGAACAGCCTTGTCGTACGTCGCCATAGCGGCCTCCTTGAACGCTTCCGAAAGAGTCGGGTGGGCGTGTGATGTCCGTGCAACGTCTGCGAAGATGGTAAGAATTGATTTCAGAGTACAGTTTGTTATTTGTTGACTTACCCTCGGAGCTGGCACCGTACTCGAGCGCAAGCACACCCTCGGCAATCATCTCACCGGCGTTGGGGCCGATGATGTGGATGCCCAATATCCGGTCAGTCTCGGCGTCAGAGATCATCTTGACGAAACCTTCAGTGTCGAGGTTGGTCTTCGCTCTTGAGTTGGCAGAGAAAGGGAATTGTCCGACATTGTACTTGACATTAGCAGCCGTGAGCTCCTGCTCGTTCTGGCCGACCCAAGCAACTTCGGGGTGGGTGTACATGACGGAGGGGATGGCACCGTAGTTGACGTGGCCGTATCCCTTGGTGATGTACTCAATGACGGCAACGGACTCCTCCTCAGCCTTGTGAGCCAACATAGGTCCGAAGGTAACGTCGCCAATGGCACGGATGTGCGGGATCTTGGTGCGGTACTCCTGGTCAATGATAAGGCGGCCACGCTCGTCAACCTCAAGACCAATGTTCTCAAGACCGAGGCCGTTGGTGTAGGGGCGGCGACCGATGGCCACAAGGCAGACATCGGCATCGAGAGTCTCCTCCTTGCCACCCTTGGCAGCCTCAACGGTGACCTTGACACCCTCGCCGTCAGCATCACCAGAGACGACCTTGGTGTTGAGCTTGAACTTCATGCCCTGCTTTTGGAGGAGCTTTTGGGCCTGCTTGGCGACGTCCTTGTCCATACCGGGCCCACCAATCTGGCCGAGGTACTCAACAACGGTGACCTCAGAAC
This sequence comes from Paraphaeosphaeria sporulosa, assembly GCF_001642045.1. Taxonomy (NCBI): domain Eukaryota; kingdom Fungi; phylum Ascomycota; class Dothideomycetes; order Pleosporales; family Didymosphaeriaceae; genus Paraphaeosphaeria; species Paraphaeosphaeria sporulosa. The sequence continues at coordinate 1,041,786 of NW_017253360.1, read as the reverse complement.
CAAGACGGGACCAGACAGAGGCCATTTCAAGACCGATGATACCTCCACCGATGACGGTCATCTTCTTGGGAACCTCCTGTAGAGCGATAGCACCAGTGCTCGTAATGACCTTCTTCTCGTCGATAGTCAGGCCCGGGAAGGGCGTGGCTTCGGAACCAGTTGCAATGAGGATGTTCTTGCCGCGCACGGTGGTTTCGCCACCACCCTCGATGAGGTTGACCGCAACTGTGTGCTCGTCCTTGAAAGCGCCGGTGCCCTTGATGTACTCGACATTGTTCTTCTTGAACAGGAATTCGATACCCTTGGTCAGACCTGAGACAGATGTGTCCTTCGCCTTCATCATCGCTGCGAGATTGAGCTTGACATCACCGACCTCGATACCGCGGTTCTTGGTGTCGTGCAGGATCTGGTGGTAGAGGTGCGAGTTGTTAAGGAGCGATTTTGAGGGAATGCAGCCGACGTTCAAGCAGGTGCCGCCGAGGGCGCCGCGCTTCTCGATACATGCAACCTGGAAGTTGTCAGTCCCTGTCGCATAGTCAAGCAATCGTGTTCGCGCACCTTCAAACCGGACTGGCCGGCCTTGATCGCCGCGACATATCCCGCAACGCCGCCGCCGATGATAACGAGGTCCTTCTCCTCTATCTCCAGTTAGCACCCGGCCATCGGTATTGCGCAAAGACATGGCCACTCACCAGCTTCCGAGGCGTATCCTCTCCTTAACCGGCCCTGGAAGTAAATGTTCGGGGCGCAGAAGGTGCTCTGGGTGACGGGGCGCGCTGCCCTTGGCACGGCGCGAGAAGCGACTGCACGGAACATGATGGCGGGGGAAGATCTGAAGCCCAAGGTTAGGAAAAGCCGCGAGCAGTACGGCTGGAGGATGGGGCGGTTGCAATGGGCGCGAGTGGATTGGTGATGGGGTTGTTGAGCTTTGAGGTGCAAGCGCTACTTTTCTCGCCCAATTCCCGGCTAGGAGCACTGACATGGAGCTTTGCGGCTAGGAACGGTGGCGCTAATTCGCCGCAACAAACATCACTCAGCAGCCCGAGGTCTCGCACAGTGCACGAATATAGCCCGGAGGCGAAAGAGTCACACGTGGCTATTAATCGTCATTTGGTGCCTACAAAGCGACCCTACTGATATACACTTGTCTATGCTTGGTCATCCGGTGGCTGATCTGTGTATGCAGGAGCTTGCACTACATCTGTTTCTTGTTGTCGCCGCCGGGCTTCCAAATCAGCAGCCCAGAGCGCAGAGCTGACAGGTGCAGTCAACAGGAAGAACATGCTAAGCGGTGGCACGAGCTGTAAGAAAAGGTAGACGGTGCCATACCTGGTGGGAGGTTAGCATCGGCCCGGAAGCGGATTCCGAGCGAACTCACCAGGTGTACTGCCACACTCGACGTCTTGCAAAGGCGTTTCGCTGTTTCTTGTTGAAGTCGAGCAACTTGAAGTATCTCCAATGTTGCAGGGGTCCGGCGCGGTATCCGGTAAGTAACAGGAATATCGGCACGCCAATGTACGGCACGAAGTTGAGCGGCAGCAGAATCACAAACTCTGCAATCTGCCGGAACGAGAATGGCGCGTATACGGAAGACTTGGTCGGCTTGCCGAGTCGTTGCACAGGATTGTTCAAAGAGTCGTCTGAAACTGGACGGAACTGACGGACCAGGTCGTCATAACCTTTGTGGACGAGTACTGCGTCAAAGATGTCCACCTGGACCTCATCCACGAGCCATGCCTCAAACAGCAACGCCGTGACGGCTGCTGATTCTCCCAGGACCAAGAACGTTCCATTTACCCACGCGCTTCCTTTCTTCTGGAAGAGGGCAAGGAACGCGACTTGTGGCAGGTATGCCCAGACGAAGAGGTTTGCGAGGACGAATACGCTCAGTAGGACTGCTGGAAGGAGGCGCCGGCGCGCGAGGGGGTATAGGAATGGGTGGCCGAGGAAGTATATGATTCCCTGCTGCCTGTTAGAGGGCTTTCTAGTGATCGCGCCGTAGGGAAACATGCCTTGATTTGGTACGAACTGGCGACCACATTTTCCCAGGTCGGCTGTACAATCACCCGCTTCACGTTCTCGGTCAATCCTGCCTGTGGCTGCGGCATGGTGAAGAGTGTACAGAGTTGTCTAGGCTGCAGGTGTCGCTATGCATCGCCTCGAATATGACGCCATTACCGGTAGCGTAGGAGCTCGGGCCTATGTGGCCATCCAACGCTGGTGGAAGGTGCTACCACTACGCCGCCCAATTCCGACGGAGAGCGTGTACGCAGCTGGATGCTCAATATGATGAAGCTCGTGAATTCACAACCATTTTATGTAGGCTAGAAACGACGCAGAATCCTCTCGCACGTCATATCCAGCTCCACGTTCAATGCACAAAACCGGGTACACATTATATCGCCAACGACCTGAAAGAAAGGAAGACCTTCACGTCCAACACTCTACGCCTAACTACCCTTTTCATGCAATTAACCATGTTCCTCAACCCCTCCGCCGCCTCCTACACCTACACCGGCTCACCTCCCTCCCCTCACGTCCTCCCCTTCCACCGTCTCCTCCCAGACTATGCCGCCACGCCCCTGCACCCCCTCTCATCCCTCGCCCAATCTCTCGGCCTCGCCTACATTTTCGTCAAAGACGAAAGCAACCGCTTCGGTCTCCCCGCCTTCAAGATCCTTGGCGCCTCATGGGCGACCTTCAAAGCCGTAGCCGCAGCGTGCGACGTCCGTCTGGAAGAAGGCGTGGGCGTGGAAGAGGTCGGAGCTGCGGCGAGGAAATCAGGAGTGAGGATAGTAACGTGCACGGCGGGGAACTGGGGGAGGGCCGTGGCAAGGATGGGAAAGCTTATGCGTATTGATGTGACGGTGTTTGTGCCGGGCACTATGGATGAAAGTACGCAGGAGAAGATTAGGAGTGAAGGCACGACGGTAGATGTTGTGGACGGGGACTATGATGAGGCTGTTCGCACGGCGAGAAGGGAGGCTGAGGGGAAAGGAAGTGTTCTCATGATGGATACGGGGTGGGAGGGGTATGAGGAGATTCCGCAGGTATGTGAGATATTGCCGAGCAGATGTGAGGGTGCATGCTAAGGGAGTAAGTGGGTTGTAGAAGGGTACTCTACCATGCTCACCGAGACGGATCAGCAGCTGCGGCAACATGGTGTTGGGCCAGTCACGCACGCCATAGCGTCCGTGGGCGTCGGGTCTTGGGCGCAGGCGGTAGCAATGCATTACAAGTCAACCACTCCATCCGCAGTTGTAGTAGCAGTCGAGCCAGACACAGCTGCTTGTCTAAGAACCAGCCTCGAGGCAGGAAAGATCACACCAATCACAACAGGGAACAGTATCATGAACGGCATGAATTGCGGTACGGTGTCGTACACCGCGTGGGAGGTGCTACGCCACGGCGTGGATGCGTGCGTAGATGTGACGGATACAGAAGCGCATCTCGATTTGCAGTATCTGCACACTCAGGGTGTGAAGAACGGGCCCTGTGGGGCAGCGCCCGTGAGTGCGCTTCGGAAGTTGGTGAGTGAGAAGAAGTTGGGGTTAGGGAAGGACTCAGTTGTTGTACTTTTTAGCACGGAGGGAGCGCGCGACTACCCTGTCCCTGCATGATGGTAGAATATTAGCGATAACAGCGAGGCTTGATCGAACTAGGATTGAGCATATCGATAACTAATGTCTGACATTAGGTACTGCGCTCCGGGGCGTATGACTCAGTTCCGAAAATCACTGCAAATTGACATCATTAGAGTTTGTCCCATTCCTCATCTTGTGTTCGAAACGCTACCCGTGTAGATGGTATCCGCCTCGTCGGTGTAGACTCTCGCATAACCAGGTCTTCGAAGGTAGCGGGATGGCACGCTGCTCCTGAAAGCAGAGTCCTCGTTTGGGGCGCCATTGTCCGATCTTCTGTGCTTCGCGTAGTCAAAGGGACTATGAAATGAGTCCACGTATTCTGGTCCCATAACATGGCCTGCCGAAGAGGACCGTTGATGACCTGATCGGCTAACCAGATCTTGAAGCTCCTCTTTTATTCTCGGCCGTTTCAGAATAGGAAGCTTCGACTGTCCGGCAGAATCTAAAACGCCCAGCTGTTCTCCAGGTGCTGTGATCGGAATGCCAGTCCTGCTCCGGGTCCAGTTTCCCACTCCGAGGGCTTGGTGCGCAAGCCGCTGTAAGTCCAGGAAAGAGTTACTCTCCCATTCTAGCCGGCTGTACGGGGGGTTATGTTGCTTATCGCGACTGAAAGTGTTGCCGATGGTAGTAGCTATGTTTTCGATGAAAGCCCCGACAACCATAAGGAATACGCCCACGAAGATGATGATGGACATGCCGAGGACGTTAAACGAGTAATACTCTGAGCTTCGGACTTTCTGGGAAACTGTTAGTCGACCGGGCGGTCTGATACAAGTGCGCAATCGCTCTCGTGTAGAGCAAGGGGCCACTCGCCTGATTCCGACACAGCTTTTCGCACAGTCCGGTTTCCGTATCGCTATCGCAAAGCGTCCGATTCATGTACCAGACTCCATTTTGTGTTGCTTGAGGCACATTAGACTGGAACGACGCAAGTGAGGCTTGAGCAAGAAACTCCATTTCTTCTTTCCATCGATCCGGCGCAAAATGATCCCATTGTATACTATTGTCCATTGTGAGTCTTGCCAGAAGATTAGGTAAACCTGGTGTGTTGTAGAAAGAGTCGGGGGTTGCGATCATGACGTTATTGGTCGCAATATAACCATTGAATGCTTTGAGATCGCTCTCCTCCGGCCACAATGCCGAAAAGCCTATATCAGATGCTTCTGTCACAAAATAATTTATGCAGCGCCTTTGGGGATCTGTAATCTTGGGATTGCAATAGAAAACTTGGGCAGCGCACCCAATGACCGTTGCTGGCTCATCTGACAAGTAGAGAGAATCTGATCCAAAGAACTCATATTGGCGTTGCGATGCGTTGACAGTATGGGCAAACCAAGGGTCTTCGACCTTCTCGCGGGAGAGGACATCAGTTGAGTCGAGAAACATCAACGCAACGAAAGCGTCTGTTCGGTTCAGATCCGCAACAAACGTCGAGTCTCCATATATATCGTTGGCTTGTATCGAGCTGTATACCGTCAACAAACCAAATCTACGTCTACATAGGCTTTAGGCGCCAACTGACCGCGTTCTGTAATCTTGAGCAACGGAGTCCGACCAGTAGCGCGCGACTTCATCAAATTCATCTTTCAGGGGCACTAAAAAGATGCGCCAGTCCATGATGTCGGAAGTAGAGTTGGTGATCGTGTCGTTGTGAAGGTAACTATACCGCATGAATGTCTTCAATGGATCTGATGGGCTAATGTATTTGGACTTATATCCATCGGTTACCAAAGGGGCGCAATGTTGAGTGAGGCGAACCTGAAATCGTGGCTCTGCATTGATTCCAAGGTCTCCCCAACTATCCAGGTATCCAGAATCTATATAAAGATTGTTCGATGATTTTTGACATATAGTGTCTTGGAATGGACATGTTGCATTGCGATCGACCTTGTAATGGAGCTTTGGTTTCGTGTATATCTGGCATGCTGATTGTGTTCTTTGCCGGTCTTGGTAGCATGCAAAAGCGTAGTTTAGATATTCCAAGAACATTTCGTTCCGATACCTGACTAGTCCGGAGGATACTGCGTTGGAGCTATCTTGGTTGTCCAGAGACTTTCCACATTCGGGTCCAAGAAGCAAGACTTCATTAGACTGATTCGCGGTGATCTGCGAAGAAAAAACACCTGGCGATACGTGTTAGCTATGCCCATTGTACCACTAGGGTTTATAAAACCCACCAGCAACTGCAAAACCCGCCGAAATAACAGATGCAACTATCCATACAGGTAATAAGCGACGAATTAAACCTCGACTTCTTTTTCTCCAGGCAATCAGAAGCGTTAGTGTGTCTTGCACGGCGCCTGGCGCGGTTTTCGAGTTGCGTAATATCGCCTGCTGTTGATGATACACGCCGTCCGATCGGGACTTGGAAGACAGGTGCTTGTGCAGAAGAAAACGCGCAATAGTCCAGAAGCTCTGCCCAGTGACGCCCACATACAGAGCCAAGAACGCAATCAAGAAGTTTCCAGCCTGCTGGTTGAGTGTCAGTGTGGCGCCATATGTTGGGCCTTTCACGTGGTTGATCCAAAATCCGGTGTGCACCTGATCATCGAAAGACTGGGTCCGAGAGTTGTTAACCATCGTGTTGAGGCATGTCAATGGAAGAGATGATGGAGAGCTGTGGGTGCGCTAAGGATGGGGCAAGGCTGGCGGGTACGCGTTGCTATTAATATAAGCACAGATTCAGCCTCGCAGCTACCAGGCGCGTCCCACATCGGTCCCAGCCTTGCGCACCATGCTGTGAGATACTGAAGGATACAGAAAATAGAGCCAATGAATCACTGTGTCCAGAACCCCAGCATCTTTGGTCTTCGTAAAGTATCTGTGTGCACGTGAGGCTGCCATTGTCCTTGACACCCGAGGTGCGCGATGAAAGTTCAAGGTGAGACTGCGGGTTTCGAGAAATTCTGGGTCAAGAGTGATTGCAGCGATTGGAAGTGCCGTGAGACAGAACGAGGGCTAGGGTGTTAATCCGTTATCGTAGCTGTCACGACATGAAAGCAGCTAAATTAAGCAACATTGGTGGCGACGCTCTAGGCTTGTCATGGATTGCCGCCACGGTGGAAACATGTACCTGATTTCGCAGCGATATTTGATTTTTATTCAGCCTCTATATCTCCACTGTGAGACCTGTTGACTAAAAGCAAGCTCTTGATGATTGTTATTGATGAGGCTAGAGCGAGTTTTATGTTAGTTCTCAAGAAATGGTCCCATATCTCCACATCCACTATTGCGCAGTGAGTCCCTCGGGTCCTATGGGAGTGGATTTTGCGCGGAAATGCGTCTCCAACGGGCCCCTCAGCACTGGAACATATAATTGTTGAAAAATAAAAGTCTAACAATCAGAGGATGCATATACAAGTGGAAATGAGCTAGCACAGTGATGTTACATAATTCACATTAGATTATCACGGAGAACCCCGTTTGCCCCGTCACATAATTACATGCTGTCCTCGTCAAACTCCCCACCCATCTTTTCATAGAGCCTGTCAAGTGTTGCAATCTGGGCTCAAAAGACACAGCACCCAACACTGCACTGTCAACAGAACCCATCATCCGTGGCAATCAATTTCGTTGCTACATAGCTATAAGTACTGCGCATCTTCTCGAGGATGTACGTCCCCTATTCGAACTTCTTCATCCAACCTATACCCTACTACGTTTATCGGCCTTTGCAACAACGTGCACTACCGAGCCCCACGGCAACAGATTCTGCGATGTGTCACTACACTATCAAATTCTTCGAGTGCGACCACAAGACCGACGATAACGTCAAAGGATGTTCATTGTGGGGGCAGACAGGAACACACTGCGACATCGATAACCCGGTGGTAAGAAAGCGGAGAGACTGCAGCATCCGCAGTGAAAACTTCACGGGACCATGTCCTCGATGCGAAAGTCGAGAGCGCGCACAAATCTTGAGAGATCAAGAACATCGTACGCGCATCGAGAAGGAGCAGGGAGTAGAGAGGACGCGCATTGAGAATGAAAAAGAGGAGGCTCGTGCTCGTAAGCAGAAACAAGAGGAGAAGCGAGCGGTCTTCGAGAGAGCACGCGAAGAAGAATTACTACGAATGGACTTGGAGAAAGCTAGACTTGCGGACCAGGAAGAGCAACGTAGGAACGCGGAGGCACACGAGGCTCACTTAAGGCGGGTCCAAGAAGAACCCGATGCAGCATGGCGGGCTGAACACGAGTACAAGGTAAGCAAGGTCATACACGAGTGCCGGCTCGTCTATGGAGACATCTAGTATCCTTTTTCGTTGCACAGACAGAACACATTGCTGACCTAATCCAGGATTTCACTGAGACCCACACTTCGATCACTCATACCAAGACTACTTACACGACCACAACAATCGGAGAGAGCTCTTCACCGTCACCACCTCCGCCTCCGCCTCCGCCTCCACCACCACCACCGCCGCCGCCGCCGCCGGCTCCAGCAGTCCCATTATTAGATTTCTCTCAACCGCCCAAGGAACAGAGTTACGGTCATCACTTCATCGGTACGCGTCGCCAACCCGTCCATGCCTCACAGAAGCTAGCAGCCGAGCACCCCCTCTCTCCAACTGCTCCTTTTACGCTTCGAAGTCCGCAGACTCTGGTAAGACTCCCAACTGCCGTCAAGCCTTCCCCTCAATCATCGCCGTCATCTACTAGTGGCCTTTCAGGTTTGTCTCCGGGTCGTCAGAAGCTTCGTTCGCGCCCGCCTCCAAAGGAAGCGCCACAGGGCGATTTCGCGAGCGAGTTGCAAGCAACGTGGAACCGAAGGGGTATCAGGCACGAGACTGATGAGGATGATGACGATGGCATTACTACTGCTTCGATTTCGCCGTCGGAGTCGGCTTCTCAAATTGGTGGTGAGGCTCCGAAGGGATGGAGGGGATAGCAGTTATTTGAAGATAGGTTTGAGTGTCTGTAGTTGGGAGAAGCGAGAAGCGATAGGTATTCTATGTAAATAGATTGTGCTATTCACATTTCCAACTAGCTTTGAGCATTAGAATCAACAGCTTTGAAGTTTTCAACTTAGATTATGATATTGAAGCTGTAGAGCAAATATTCTTTGGACTGGAGACCCTCATTACGATCCTGTGATATTTCCTAAGCAAAATTTTGCTATCCAAGTCCAAGCACATCGTGGTATTTCCAGTCCAAACGCCATTTCGAAGACACAAACCAACCACTGAGTCAATTCCTTAGGTTCCTTACTTGACCGACACCATGTGTCCATTTCCGTTCGCAAAACCAGATACATTGTGGTGAACCGACTGCTGCTGGTACTGATATGGCTGATTTGGCTGCCCGTTGTACGCATACTGCTGTTGCGGCGGTTGCATCGGAGCAAATGCTGGCTGCCCATATCCCGTAGTGTTGTACGCTGTCTGCGCGGCGCCGTCTTTCCAGAAATTCAGCTTGCACAAGCTAACGATGGCAACGTAGGAGAAGATTTGGAAGAAACCGTCGAGGTAGTACATAGCCGTGTTCGTGTCTACATCGAGGTATCTGTCTTGCAGGTCCTCGACGATGGTTACGAGCTGGAAGATCACCCACAAGAGCATGCAGAGGATGAGTGCAATCGTGCGTTTCATGACGTCCTGTTTGAGTTAGTGCGGGCCGAGCATTGGGGCTTTTTTGAACACTCACGTTGACAGGGATGCTCTTTGATCGTAGCTGCATGAGCAGAGCTGCAGAAATAGCACCCCCAGCAACGACGCTCAAGAGATAGAGTATCCAATACGCAGCGGCGAGCTTACGTTCGTCATCCAACTTGGTCCTATCAATGTGTTCCGATGGTTCGTCGTAACGCCAGCTGTTCACAACAGTCCAGCGATTGTAAGAGTATAGGCCGATGTATCCGGCTGTGAGCGCGGCCATCACGCCAGTAACAGCGAGCGTGGCAATCTTCACAACAGCCTGGCCCGACCCAAGGCGCTTGCTAAGCAGGCGGTTAACTCCCCAGACTTGGATGAACAGCAAGAGCCATTGCCCGATGTTGAATAAGATATTGAATGTGATCGCGAAGTTGTAATAATCGAGTATGTTAGGGAGAACCCAGCACTCGCGCAGTACGGTGCCCAGAATAACAAGCGCCCAAGCACTGTGCTTCATTAGCAAGTCGTCTCTTCGCATAAGGCAGAAAATTTCGCGCGACATACACACTCATAAAGCCGAGCACTGCTAAGAGTAGCCCAATCAGGCTCGCCGATCTTTTGCGGACACAACAGGCGAATATCAGGACAGCGAATGTAAGGACAAAGAAGAGGCAGTAGCTGACAAAGTATACGATGGTTGTCGAAAAATACGTCGCATAGGAGTCGTTGAGGAAGCCTGGACAGACTGGATCGCTGCTTCCTCCCCCAAAACTACTGCCGCTGCCGCCTCCTCGCCTTGGAGCCATGATTGTATATTTGCCGTAGTCTGCTTGCTTCGATGCCGGCGATTCGATATCGGATGAGCTTCCGCTCAACACTTATGGTATTTTTCAAACTGTCAAAGTCGAAGTAGAGGGCGAAATTCACCAAAAAAACATTTCTCTACAGCAGCCCCATCTCGTGTTATAATGGCGCGTGTGCCTAACACAGCCGACTATTTTTATGCTGCCACCGGTGATGCGACTCAGCCCTCTCGTATTCTCAGGCAAGCGACGAATTACAGCAAGGCTGTCTTGGGGTCAAGATTTCGCCAAGCGGACTGCCCACAATTTGGGGGCCGCTGACTGGCTCACTCAGGCGAAGGCCAGGGGAAAGCTTGTTGCAGGGCTTTGGCTGCAAGCCACCCTGCCCCGTGGTTTGATGAGCATGGTGCTCGGCGGAATTCCTTTCAAGGATGGAATGCGAAGTACGGTGACTGGTGATGGGCCTTTTTCGTTGGCTTTGGATGATTTGACCTGTTGATGCTTGGCACCCATTTTTGTGGGGCTGTTGTTTAGAACTATTATTCACTTCTCATGTGCTGTGGCTCGGAGATCATGTGGTCTGTGTGTTGTGTTACGTTCGCCGACGCCTTAAGATTGTTCAGAGGCTATGCGAACATCACAATCGGGCGATAGCCAGGCTGCCAACGGTGCGTATCGTACAAGGTTGCAGGGACTAAGTTTTGAGTATATTTTCCAGCAAAGCTTCGTGATAACAAGATTCTGGGTAGCATCGAGCTAAGGAGTCGGCCTTTGTGGATCTTAGACTACGCTAGATACAGGTCGACCAGGGATGGTGCCTGCGAAAATCTAAGGTCCACAGTGTTTGAACTCGCGAGGACAAAGCGTTATAGGCCACATTGGCGCCTGCGAGGGTTGCGCCAGGTAGGTGTAGCGAACTACACATCTTAGCAAGTCAATACGCCCCTGCGAGGGTAGAACGGAAAACAATCTAAATTTTGCAGAACTCTTGAAGCTGATAGCGTACTCCAAACGTCACTTAGAATTAAAAAGAACAGCTTAAGTGATGCCCCTGCGACGTCCAGTCCATCAGCCAGAGCGCGCGACGTCCGACACAAATCTTAGCCGTCGTTCTATCTCTTCGCACTTTGCTCGAATATCTCTTTCTCGTGATGCTTCCAAATCGTAGAATGCGTTCCGCCTTCCAACACTCTCAGCCTTCCACCACCCAGGCGCTCATCTATCCATTTCGCTGTAGCGACCGGCGCGACAGCGTCCTGGTCCCCATGCCACAGCCATACTCTCTCGCCATCAATATCTTTCAAGTCGAAACCCCAATCGCTGGAAGTGATGCTTCCATCGAGCATAAATCCTCCAGTCCCTTGCTTGAAGGTTTCCAGAAGTCCCGCCACTGCGTCGTCGAGGTCGGTTTCTCTGTTTGGATCTGGCTTGAGAAACTCTTTCTCTTCTGGTGTTTGGCACTGGTCCTCCAGAGTACGTTTTAACCGATTAGGATCCAGATCCCGATATGGGGCCAGAAGACGTGGTAATATCATGTGCCGCGCGGCAAGCTTAACAGCCCACGGAGTGAAGCCTCCTAAGCGCCATGATAGGTAAGGCGTCGTATCCAGGAAAGCCTCTATCGGCGCGATGCCGCAAACCACCGTCGTCCTCCGCAGTCGCTCCTTGGGAATGAATCGTGCGCATGCCAAAGCGAAAGGTCCTCCTGCGCTCCCTCCGACGATGCTGAAGCTTTCAATCTTAAGATGATCCGCCACACTCAGTACGTCCTCCGGCCACTGTGTCAGCTTTCGATCAACTAAGGTGGATAGTCCGTTCCCAGGGCGATCGATGGTAATCAGGCGAGCGCCGATGGTTTTGCAGAGCTTATTCCAGCTGCGACCTACGAGTCGACATCCGGGCATTCCATGGAACAAGAATATGGCCGGGTCTGATGGATTGGTTGAGCCATACGTTGCATAACCGAGGGTACGTCCATCGGATAGGTCGAGGCTTTTGCTTTCTTCGGGTCTTAGTGCAAGTTTGGCAGGATCCGGAGGCGACGACGGAGGTAGAATTTCGGGAGAACTGAACATGCCACCCATCTCATGTGATTTCTTGGTGATGAAGATTACTTTGCGAAACGAGCAAGGGCTTGTGGCGTGATGGGTCGTCGTTGAGAGGAGGGTAGAAAGGGTGTGGTGCAGGGTAGGTGAATGTGAGAAATCCGGAGTATATTTATCATTTTGAACTCGCAGAGTACTGCGGCCGTTGGTCTACCATGGGTAAGCTGACATGAGGGCTGGTTCACGAAGTAAATTCGGACCTGCGTCGGAAAACCGGAGCGCCGTTGTGCGATGGCCCCATTTGTACGTGGGGCCAGAACGTTAATTGCAGCGCAACATCCTACCAAACTATGGTGGAATACTGTTTTTGTCTTATTAAAAAAATGTTTCTTCCACTATAACACATCTAGCCAGTCAAGTAGTCAGCCAAGCACTTACTCAATTGAGGGTAAATCGCTTCTACTGCTTGATTGACTGGCGTGACTTGTGAAGTCTTTTCCATCAATTCCGGCAGTAGTTATATCTCCACAATGTCTGAAGACGTTGAGCACGGCCGATACACCATTGCCGCAGTGAAAATCGTGAACTTTCTTGCCATAGTAGTATACGCCGAACCCTGCCTGCTCAATAAGATCTCCCCCGATTATGTTATTACCTAAACCAACTGGAAAACCCACTCCTGTACTCCTACAACCGCTTGTAACTCTGTAGCACCCACGTCGAATTCCGGCGGCTCGAAAATATCACACCGTAAAGAACTATTCACAGAAAATATCAAAATGAGGCTCCCCTTGAGCACATCACTCCTACAACCACATCCAACTCCCGACAACCCACGCCACAAACACTACACCCTCCACACCCAGCGCCAACATGCCCACCAGCATTCCCGGCGTCACCTTCTCCGCACGCTCCCTCGTCCCCTCTCCCCTCCACACACTATTCCCCAAAAAGATGTATAACACCGCCGCCGCCACTGCCACCGCCAGCATAACCACCAACACAGTCAACATCTTGAACGGCGCAAATGCATGGACAAACTGCACCGTCGTAACCTCCCTCTCCGCTACTCCATCACTCCGCGTCCGCTCATGCGCGTGGGGATCTGAAGGGCGCCGATTACTCGCCGCCACGCGGCGCGCCCAGTGCACCCACGTGTACCGCGCGTCGCCCGAGCGCGGCGCGCGATATAGATCTAGCAACGCATGCTCGGTGAAGGGTGGACCGGGATCGCCAAGCGTTGGGAGGCCGCTGCGCGCCGCGAGCAGCGTGCCGGCTTGTTCGTGCAGGCCGGGCGGGATGGAGGACCCGCTCCAGGCGGAGACCTGCGCGAGGCGGATGTAGCGCAGCTTCCTTGCGCTGAGGACACGCAGGACCCACGGGCCGGCCAGTCTACGATACGTGGCGCGTAGCTCGCGCGCGAAGTGCATGTCGTCGTAGTCCGCGGCGAGGTGGCGCAACTTGGGCTTGAATGTTGGGCTGGGCTGTGGTGTTGCGACGAGCGAGGAGGGAATGGTGAGAGACTCCATGCGGGAGGCGATATGGTTTCTGTTGCGGCGGAGGCTGAGCCAGATGTAGCTTTCGCGCGCGGAGTTTGTGCTGCGGGCGGAATTCCAGCGCTCGTGCTTTGTGGTTGGGGAGGATGGGCTGTGAATGAGACCCTGCGCAGAGATGTTGCGCTCGAGGCGGGACCGTGGGTCGTAGGCGGTGTCGTGAGCCATGCCGAGGACATGGATCCCTTTCTGGGGGGAGGTGGAGAGCGGCGTGATGTAGAGGTCTGTTTTGCGCGGGCGGGTCTTTGGGGGTGGGAACTCTTTCTTGGGACTGAAGGGGTAGGGGGTCTTGATGAAGTGGGCTGGGAGGTGAGGTGGCCGGTCTGGGTCATGTACATCTGTGTGGATGGATGGCATCAGCTTGATATGTCGCTGCGCCGAGAAACTTCTTTGTCTCGAGGTATCTGGGAAGGAGAACTGCGGAGCCGGGGGTGAGTTTGGCTGAGAGTCGATGGCCTGTAGAGTCGCGTAATGGGCATTGAGAAACGCGTTCATACGGATGCTTTCAGACTCTGACGTGCTTCTTTGATAGCGTCTGTGTGTCTCGGTAGACACCCGGCTAGGTGGGTCTTCCTCGAGATTCTGCGATACAGTTCGCGAGACATTGAGTGGTCGTGGTATTACATCCGAGGAGTCATTGCTGAGGATGCTCGAGCGTGGTGAACCGTGATTGTGCACAACATTGACCCGGCTGTATCTCTTGAGGCTCATCTGGCGTGCCTGGCTCGGCGGACGCCGCGCTGCAGGTGGGACCTCCTCTGTAGCAGAATCGTGCGCAGATATCTGGTTGACAGGCGGAAGTGCCGTAAGATGTTCACTCTGTCTCTTTCTCCCTCTCTCTCTCTCCCAATCCTCGCTTCTGGTGCTCTCAAATGTGGCAGCTGAGACTCTGCTCCCCATTCTTTCTACATCACTAAAGCGCCGAGTTCCATCGTCATCCTCCCATTCGGAGTCATCGTCGCTAGTAAGCTCCAGGAAGTCAGCCCCGGGCTGGGTCCCTGCTGCCATGAGGCTTCCTGTTTCGGGGTGTATCGATTGCGTTCGTGTAGGTGGCGATCCGACGATGCGCGGCGACGAAGCTGGACTGGATGACAAACGTACAGGTGGCGGGTGGCTCAAAAGCAATCCTGGTGGAGGGCTGAGAGGTGTCGAAGGCAGTGGTGGGACAGGATGTTGCTGCAGTTCGCTGGTAGCCTCTGGTAAAGGAGGTGTGTCCGTCATATCTGCAATACTGCGAAAGTAGCACCAGACCGGTGCAATATTTCTCCCGTGTGTTATCTGGCCACGCTCTTGTTGGAAGTCTGTCGCCGATGGCTCAGGAACTATAGTCGGGTCCACGACATCCGACTGTGGTTGCTTGAAATCTTGATGGCAATAATTGGCGAACAAACGAATGGTGCCGTGAAACAAGCCAGATACAGAGGACAAAGCGACTTAGAACCCTTGTTGGCGGTGGCTGCGATCATCAGGAGGTCGGATGTTTGGAAATCACAACAAAGAAGGCATGTACCTGAAATTGGCGGAAATGGCCGCGCACGTCTGTGGAATGCCGTCAATGGTAGAGCAGCGCTTGGGTGAAAGACCTTCATTCCGCGCACTCCCTACTCGGTAATAACGCCGTGTGCTACGTGAGCTCGAATGTGACCACCAAAGTGCGTGAAACATGAAGCTGAACATTAATAGCAACGATATATACAGTAAATCAACGCACAGTGGAACCAATGCCACTGATGGAACCAAGCATGTGCACATCCAGGGTTCCGAATATCATCGCTCCGCTTGAAAGTTACCCTGACCCAGATATCCGACCCTTTGACGCCGCGAAAACATAAAGCAGCTAGGTTGGTAAAATTCCACCGTGTATATTTGTGATCCGGAAATACAGGAATTCATCGAAAGTACCGGTACTGTTTTGCCCATTATGGGAAACCACAAGGTGCGGAACTTTTGACGGCTCCGTGTACAACTCTTACAACACCATGAAGATAGTAGCGAACAAAGCGACGACAAGGCTCATCGTAGCGCTGCCCGTCAAAGAGACACCCGCACCGTGAATACCAAGGACCTCATCCTGACGCGAAAACGTGACATTCTGTTGAATGGTGCTGTTCAAGCACTGTCCGTTGGCGATGTCGAGGCCGCGTAGATCATCGGGAACGTGGAAGAACATGTAGCTCTTGTTGTTGAGACCCTCGAAGCCAGAAGTGTCGTATGGGAACCAGTCGCTGTCGTCAGTCGACGAAGTGTTGCGCAGGAAGATACACTGCACTTGGTCCGGGTGGTCGTGTGCCAGCTGAGGGTAGTCCTTCATGACGTCCGAGTTCGAAGTGTCCGCAATGAGCACAAACTTTCGCTTCGGGAAGGTCTCAAAGACCTTGTCAAGCAGGTACTTGCGGATCGACAAGGTAGCACTGACGTCGGAGAAGTTCAGCGGGCGTGTGTCGAAGGAACCTCCGGGGTACGTCTTGAAGATAAAGTCCATGTAATTACGGGTGATCTGCTCTGGGGTGGTTGTCAGATAGTGGAAATGCGTGCTGTTGGGCAGGCTTTGGGACCAGTTGGCATAGATTTCGGGCATGTTCATCCACTGGGTGAATGGCCTTGCGAAAGAGTTCAATAAGCCCTCCTTGGGGTCGTAGATCTTCGTGACACGGAGGATGTCGTCGATATCGGAGATGAATGTGATACCCTCTGTCGGAACAAGGTACGCAGTGGCATTGCCGGTAAGTGTGCCGTTGGCGTACACGTTTAGTCGCTGTACATTGTTGGTCTCGTTTCCAGCGAGCAGGCCTCCACCGGATATGTTCCTGATCGGCACGAACACATCAAAGTCGCCCTCGGAGGTAGTCTCGTATGGTAATGTGATGTTCTGCGAGCCACCTGGAGGGGTGATTGCGTTGCTGCCGCCAGGCTCGCCATCGCCACCTTGCGAACGGGCGGGCTCGAGGTGTAGCGAGACGTTCTGGTTGCTCTGTTGCACGATGAAGATTTCCTTGGTCAAGTTCCTTGCCTGATCCTGCTGGCTTTGGGGCAGATCCTTGAGTTTAACATCGATCAAGAAGACATTGGCCAAGTCATCTATCTTTGACTGGGAAATGTTCGGCATCTTGTAAACATTTCCGTGGAAGCGCACATTCCAACCCTTGTCAGTCCAGTTGGCATACGGCGGCACGTTGAGCACCTCAGTCGGCGATGCTTTCAGGTCATCATCACTAATTCCAAGCGACGATAGCACCTGGCTACCGGTAGGTAGATCTTGGAAAAAGTTGGGGATACCTTCCGTGAAGTAGCTAGGCAGATCGGTACCCAGTACACTGCCCCAGGAAGCCGCAATGCTGTCTACGCCGTTCTTGATATCATCAAGGAGGTTGCGCTTGTCGAGAACATAGCTGCGGCCGCCTACAAAGACAACAGGCGCTGGTGTCGTGATAGGGGCGCGTGCTTCGACGGGAGCCGGGGCAGCCGTGGGATCCGGAATTGCGACTGCGTTCGCCGCTTGGAGTGCGGCAGCGAGCAGCATCGCGTGCTGCGGAGCCTTGGTAAACATCCTGCAAGCCTGCACAGGGTGTTAGTAAACAACACGCGCAACGCGAGGTGGAGACAAACCCGTACTAAAGTATACTTGAGTAGGCTCTGGATTGACCTCAACACCGAGGCGAGGAAGTGACAAGACGCAAGGAAACGCGAGACTGGAGGTTGGGGCACGAGCTTGGATGTAAATGTACAGGGAAATGATCCGCTTCCCGGTTTTCATTAACCCTCGCCGCCACCAGCCGCGCACTGCGGCGTGATGCAGGAACGAAACAGCCCCCTTGACGTCACTCCGCTTGTGCATCGAAGCATCGGGCGATCGCCGCTAAGCCGTTAGCGCGTGGCCGGCCCTGTCTTGTTAAACTCTTGATCGTACGCAGGGTTCCTACTTGCAGGTGATGCACCATGTAAGTGCGAGCGTCGATTTGTGGAAACCCCCCACCCCAGTAGAATTGCATTCGTTCCAACGTCTTGTGGGAGGGCAGTTGCCGCTCAGCGACCATAAAGCAGAAGCGCGCTAGCCTATACCGGCAACAGCCCTTGCCCGTGTTGCCCGAGCAACACATTCACTCTTACACTCCTACATTCCTACACCTCGCTTTATATTCACATCGCACGCACTCATTGACCAATACTTACATCATATTCTCAGTATCTGACTGTGAATTTGGTGCACATCTATTCCTTCTACTTGTGGTACTTTCCAACTAGAAACGAAGAAGCGATCTCTCGTCACTTAATGTCAAACCCCGACATGGTGTTATGAGGCGATGGATATAGACAGGAAACGATGTGTGCAGAATCAGATACAGAACGAAAGAGCCAGGAGGCCTTCCGCTTGACGGATGCCGATTCTTGCTTAAGAAATTGCTCAGACAAAAGCATCGCGGCGTAACCCAAATTTCCACACTTAACCGTAGTAGATGAGCTTGCAATATGGCGAGACTCGATTCTGCTCGCCCCGCGGTCCTACTTCGATGGCCCGGATTGCCCCCCGTCTGCAGCACATCCAGATGATTCATTGGACGCGGGGTGGCGGGAGGATACCACGCGACAGGATGCTGGAAGACGACGGTGATATACGAGCAGGTCTGGGCGAACCATGCGCACGTGGTCCCGTGAGTTTGCACCCTTACGAGGCTTCCAGCGCCAGCCCTCACAGACCTCGACAGCTTCAAACGCCGTGACGCGTGCACCGCCCTACCGTTCCTCGCGCGACCCTCCGACACAGCACTCACAAGATTCATCGCCCACCACAGGTGTAACGAATTGATGACGGGGTTCTGGCCGCAGACACATTAGCAGATGGAGCACGTAACCTGCGGGACAACCGCGCAAGAGCGGGGAGGAACTTGCCGCTAGTGCAAGCATGTTCGGTTCCGGGGGACGGCCGCGGCTCGAGAGGGAACATATGGGGGCTATTGTGCTTAAGTGCTGGAACGGGAAGTATGCCAGCGCGGAGGATGTGAGGGGTGCGGTGGAGGCATGTTTGGACGGAGAGGGGTGGGGGATCGAGGGGTATGATGATATGAAGGGGTTCTCTGCTGGGGGTCTGTACGCATGGGACGGGCAGGAAGCGTATGATTCGTACATGGCATACTGGAGAGGATAACGAAGTGAGATGGCGCGGGAAAAGTGGAGAAACTTTTTATGAATTGGTATTCTCTCTTCTACAGGTCTGCTCCTCAGTTCAAGGCGACGATGCACTGGGAGAACCAGAAGCGCCGTGGAAAGGATCAATGGTATATGTATGCAGACTGCTAGACACATCCTCTATATACACTCTAAGCCAGCAAGCAAAGCATCCGAACATCAAGCTCGCAATCCAACAAGACTCACCAACCTACTCCCCATCCTTGTCAAACATCTTCGTCATGGCCTTCTGCGCGAGCTCGACGCCCAAAAACGTCGCCGCGTTCGCCGGCACCGCCCTCGCCATAGCAGGCCCGATGCCCGGGAAAAACGCCTTGTACCCGCCGCTCGCATAGATGCCGCGTATGGTGCCGCCAATCGTCGGCCGCCCCTCAGCGCTCTGCAGCCGCGACTTGATCGTGTCAATCGGGAACACGGGGATCCACATGGCGATGCCCGCGGCACCGCCCGCCACCATGACGGCGCTCAGCGAGAGCTTGCCTGGGGCCCCGGTGACCGGGTCCTTGGGCGTCAACTTGCGCTTCACGACCTCGTACGTCGCAAAGTAACACGCGCTCCCCGGCCCATCACGGGCAAGCGTCATGGCGGACCCGCGGAAGACGGAGCGGATGCCGCCCTCGCGGTACAGCTGGCGCACGACGTCGACGCCACCGGCGTATTTTGGCTTTTCGCCGGGGGCAAGCTGCTTCTGGCCCTGGATCTGGAGGAGGACCTTTACGCGCTCAAAGGGGGCGGTGATGAGCGTCATGGGGATGGCAGAGAAGAAGCCGGCGGCGGAGACCTGGGCGACCGAGTATTGGTTGTTGTGGACGGTGGAGAATGAGGAGACAAGTTGCTTGCCGACGTCGTAGCCCCAGAAGGATACCGCGACTGTTCACCCCTTCATATTAGCTTCTCAATTCATCATCCATCCTGTCTTCTGCAGTCGTTTGGAAACGCGCAGAAGAACTAGGTCCACTTACACATCGGCGTAACACCCACGAGCGGCGCACTCACACCCGCATACAGCCCCCTCGCCATGCCCTCCTTCGCAATCGTGCGCCGCACGACGTCCATTGCGCCGCTGTACACGCCCTTCTCCGCCGTCTGCAGGCGCACTTTGACGAGGTCGAACGGGTGGCCCACGACGACGGCGCAGATGCCGCCCACGCCGCCGGCGACGAGGGCGCGCAGGGACTGCAAGCTGTTCTTGGAGGCGGCCTTGACATCTTCCTTCAACTCCTCTTTCGAGGGGAGGTTCTCTGGCGACAGCGCGGCGGGGAGCTTGTTCGACATTGCACGTGCTTGTCGTCTTCCGCTTCACTCTCCACAAGCGATTGGGGGCGAGAGCTGCTCGCGGTGAGAAAGATATACCTAGGAAGAAGGCCAGGCAGCGACAGCGACCAAGAAAGCGAGAACAAAAAAACAAAGGCACAAAGGCACAACCTGCAATTTACATGTGAGCAGCGTGCTCCAGGTCTCCGGAGCTTGGCTCTGGGCCCTGACGTCGGAGCTCGCTCGGCTCGCGCTGGGCCGAGGTCAAACACGACTGGAGCCCCGCGACGAGCTGTGGAGCCCGCGTTTTCTCAGCCGCATCACGCGCTGTGCGGTGCGCGGCCCAAGGGCTCGGGCGGCCACTCAACCCCATGTACGATCTCAAAGACATCTATCTGAGTGCAGCCAGCCTACATGCTATCGCCCCGGGGGACATCAGCACTGCGCTCAAGCTTCTGACCTGCGGGGTACCAAGGGCCTAAAGTGTTCGTCTCCTTGGTCAATTCTACTCTACACACAGCCGGCCAATCCCACAGCGTCATTCTACATATCTACTTCCCCACATTGGTAAACCTGAGATACGGCTTCACCTCCCTCACGTTATCCTGTCCAAACTTCTTCCTCGCATCCTCCGTACTCACACTCGGCGGCACAATAACATCCTCCCCCCTGTTCCAATCAATCGGCGTCGCAATGCCCCTCTCATCCCCCAACTGCAGACTGTCAATCACCCGCAGCACCTCGCTGGAATTCCTACCCGTGGAGGCGGGATACAGCATCGTCAGGCGGATCTTCTTCGCGGGGTCGATGACGAACACGGCGCGGATGGTGAACGCGATGCCGCCCTTGGTCGCGAGCGCGTCGAGGTCGTCTTGGCTGATCATGTCGTAGAGGTAGGCGACGGACCGGTCCGCGTCGGCGATGATGGGGAAGGAGACGGTGGTGTTGGCGACTTCGTTGATGTCGTTGACCCACTGGTCGTGCTGGGTGAGGTCGTTTGCGCTCTGCGTGGGGTTAGCATGCTTCCTGTGTGCACGTTCAAACTTTCCGGCCCAGATCGACGGCCCGTCTGGGATGGATTGTCAGGAAGGGAGACCCACCAGCCCAATCATCTTAACACCCCTCTTCTCAAACTCGCCCTTCAGCTTCGCGAACGCGCCCAGCTCCGTCGTGCACACCGGCGTGAAGTCTGCGGGGTGCGAGAACAGAATCGCCCAGCTGCCCTCGATGTACTTGTGGAAGTCGATATCGCCATGCGTGGTCTTGGCCTGGAAGTTTGGCGCTGTGGAAGTCAGTATGATTCAGAATACGACGGACGGAGGGATACGTGCCTACAGAGCCCAGACGCAGACGAGGCTGTTCAGCGACTGGCGGCGTCGCGAAGCCGCGGCGGAAGGCAGGAGTGCGCAGCACGGGGCGTGCGGCGAAGCGCAGAGCGCGGGGGGCGGCGCGGGGTAAGAAGGATGCCATTGTGTTGAGACCAATTGATTGTGAATTGGAAATGGAGTGCTACTTCGCCATGGGGCTTTCGAAAATGGTCTTGATGAGTAAGGCCATGAGCTCTGGATTGCGTCATTCTGGGATGGACCCACCTGCAGCAGCTAGCGGACGCGGTGCCTAACTACTGGGCACGCATCCGAACTGCTGGGGAACCACAGCATCACGCTTCGCTGTCCCTGCATCACTCATTCAAGACTGTAGAATTCTTTAGATATTTGATTCGAGTAACGGACCGTGCTAGACACGCATCCATCTCTACACATCTCCATTCTCGCCCTTCCATCCTGCGCCCTCCGAGAAGGTACACATCGCTCAACGAATCAAACAAGGTTCAGATTGGGTATAAACAGTTGCACAAAGCAGCGGACGCCTCCCTGCAGCGAAGCCGCTGGTGCCGTGTCGAGGCCTGATCCGCACGAATAGAAGTTATGGGTGTAAAACTAGAAACAGACCAGTTCCGCCGTTCGCCGACAGTATGGGATTGGAAAGGAAACAAAGGGGACAACAATGCCATGACCGTGCCGTTGCTCATGAAAGACGTTACAATGCTTGACCGGGGATGGGCTTCCGGGCCGGCATCTGCGTCGGAGCGTTGGGGTTGACGTTGGGATTCATGGGACTAGGGCCTGGCGGCGAGCCACGCCGGGCAATCTGGCTAGCCGAGTTGGAGCGCGGTCGGCCCATCTGTGGTGGAGGAGCCATCTGAGGTCCTCCGCCATATGGTCCAGGTGACATGGAACGGGGCTGGTTGGCGTAGGGCGCGTTGCTGTTTGACCGGGCACGCCCTTGAGGAGGGGACATTTGGCGGGGTCCAGGGCTCATCGAGCGAGGAGCTGGAGACATGCGGCCGCTGGCAGGAGAAAGGGCCGGAGGGTGGGGAGACGAACGTCCATTGTTAGCAGGCGAAAGAGGACGCGGCTGAGGAACACCTGCATGGCCCATGGGAGGTCCGTTAGGACCGTTGCGCGGTGGTCCCTGCATGCGAGGGGGTCCTTGAGGGCCGTTGCGAGGAGGTCCTTGACGGGGCTTGACGGGGTGCTTGGAAAGACATGTGCGAGGGACGACACCTTGCTGAGAGCGGTCGAGGCGGACACATAGAGCCCAGCCATCATCATACTCGTGAAGCATGCGTACCAACTGGCCTGCACGGAGTTCGAGCTCATCGGCCATGGAGGGCTTGAAGTCGAGCTGGATACGATGGACATTGTTGGGACCGGGAGGAGGTGCACCACCAGCAACAGCGACGGGCAGGGGGCCAGAGGGCGCAGGTCCAGGAGAAGCGGGAATGTCGTCAGTCCAGGCGGGGCTCGGGGGAACATTATCAGCATTAACAGTGGGAGGTACGGGTAGAGCAGCGACAGCTGGTGCTCTCTCCGCGGCGGCAATGGCCGGAGCAGGATTGCCGAACTCCGCGTTGAAGTTTACAGGTGTGCCAGGAGCAGAAGCTTGAGGAGTCTCGATTGCCGCGTTGTTGCCGAAGGGATCTTGCGGAGGGCTGTTCGAGGGTGCTGGGTCGCTGAAAGGATTGCTGGCGTTGGACGCTCCGGGTCTCTCCCACGGGCTGCCTGGACTGGACGGTGAAGGTGATCGGGTACCGGCGGCGGCGCCAGCTCCAGCTCCAGCGGCAGCACCAAGCAGATTGGCACCGCTCTTGCGATTTGGGAATGCCGGGTCGAACTGAGTAACAGGGCGGAGGCTGAGGCGAGGCGCATTCGCCTGTGTCCTGACGCTAGGAGTGGGCTCCTTCGCAATGGGGGGTGGAGGCATGTTGCGCATCGAGGTGGCCTTTTCGTTGTCTGCTGCCTGCTGGGCGGTAGCAGCTCGTTCCCTCTTCTTGCGATGAGCGACAAAGAGGATAGCACCGAGAAGAGCCCCGATACCGACGAGAATTCCTAAGGCAAGACCTGCCTTAGCACCCCCAGACATGCCGCTTGAGGCGGCTTCTGCGGACGAACTGGCTGAAGCGGCCGCCGTGACGCCAGCTGCAACAAGGGAGGATACAGTGGCCTGGGGCGAAGAAGAGGTGTCAATCTGCAACGTGGACTGGAGACCGACATGGCTGCTGGCGTGAGAAGTCACTTCTGCGGTGCGGCTGCTTTGCCTGGCCGATGCTGTGGGTGTCGCTTTCGCAGTGTCCTCGTCTGATGAACTTTCACGAGTGCGAACCGCAGGTGGCACGAGAGTCTTCGTCTGCTGTACAGCGCCTCCGACGGCGCTCTTGGGGGTATCGGAACCGTCGGTCATGGTTATTAGGACTACGCTTTGCGAGGCCGCGAAGGTGTTTGGCATAGTCACGAATACAGTTTCCTCGACCGGGTCGGCCTCTTGCTCTTGAAACCAGTGATGGCGCTGGCGGCGCTCGAGGTGCCTCGCTCCATGCTGGTGCACCATGTTGGCAGAGGCGGCCTTTCAATCCAATAATAGTCGCCGACGGTCGTTCACAAAGGGATTGTCGTGCTGGCAAATAAAGGTCGGTATCGAATCGGGAAGGCGCGCACGATTAAGATATTATTACGCAGTAGCCGACGTGTGTCGATATATACAAGCGCAGTTGGCGAGATTCCAGGGCGGCCGGTGGCTTCGCGGAATGTGGCGGTCCAGGTCTCGCGGAATGTAGGCGTATGTACGTGGTGTGTACGGGGGGCGCAGACTAGGCACTAAACATAAGGAGTGTGGGTATTAATGGGAAGGGAGTGTGTGCGAGGGCCGCGCTCGATGAACGAAGGGCGAACGACAGCCGGGTCGCGTGGTGTTGTGAGAAACAACGGGGAAGGCGAGAGAGGCGAGAGGCGAGAGGTGGTGAGAGCACAAACGGGCGGGCGGCAGGGGAAAAGCAGCCTGAGAAACACGGCCACGACGGCAGCCAGCAAGCGGCCAAACGAATCAGACGGCCTGCCGCGGCGCTGCTCGTTTCGTGGCCCGTGCCATCCCGCACATCATTTCGCCATTCACTGCCTAGTGCAGGCACCAAACCACTGCGATTCGCCCAAACCCCCAATTTCCCGCACCCAGATGAGCCTTGCTATTTTAACCCCCGAACAGACCACGAGGCCCCTGACTGCCTGTGGTGTACTCCACGCGCCGGACTGGGGACACGCACGCCGAACCATCTGGCATCAATCGGTGCACATTGTTCTTCGTGGAACGTCGAGGCTGGGAATCATGCACGGCCCTGTCGAAAGTCCAACACGCGCACAGCAGGCCAGCCGCACCCGAGGGAACGCGGTCGGTTCGTGACCATTACCATGAGTGGCTGCGTCAGGCAGAGCAAAGCCTTCTCCAATTCCCGCGCCGCCATGCAATTCGTGAGCAAGCGGCAGAGATCGTGTTCGCCCCCGAGCACCTGGGACGCGCATCCGAGAAGGGCAGGCTGAGCGATGCTCGCAATTTGGCGCATCCTGCTGGTGTGTGTCATCATTTAATCGATAACATGGCTGCGTCAGACTGCAGACGACGGCTCCGAGCCGGCTTCGTTCCGGCTCCATACGAGCAAGGCGAAAAGAACGAGATGCGCTGGCACGTGGGTAGAGATTCGAAGTGGGTACGTGTTCTGATACGCGCGAGGTGATGCCCCGCGGAGCCAAAAAGCAACAGTTTTGACGAGCTGAAGCCGCACATGCGTACCTGGCGAACGACACAGGCCACCGTGGTGCACCGAGTTGTGTACTATGTAGGAAAGACCTGGTAAAACAGTATGGGGCGCCTTGGTGGAGCCCTCGCGTACTGCATCTCATGAGCTGAATACAATCGGGTTGATATTTACTCTATTAAACATAATAACCTTTCGTGTCAAGATTGGGCCGGCAACAAGCTTTCCTGGTATTCGAGCCGTCGAACACCCAGTTGTATTTCCCATGCAATAGCCCTTCGTGGACTCATAAGCCTCAGTGTCTCCGACTTGACATGGCCAAAATCTGGACCTAAACAGTTGCGCGACGCACTCTCTGCCCACAAGACATACTACAGCACTTCTTGAAGCAGTCATCCAATCTCACGCCCCTTTGGTTCCGTTCACACCATTGATGTTCAGTGCAGCCATACCATTCAGAAGTCCATGCTCTTTGAGTAACTTGTTGTATCGCTCTGGCTTCACATCCAAGATTTGCCTTGCACCTTCCACGCCCACGACTGGCATCTTCTTCAATCCCTGGCTCTTCAGCTTATTTGGCACAACGTTCGGATTCAGCAGTCCAACTTGCACCAACACACTAGCCTGGTCCCAATACATATGCTCACTGATCAGTTTCCCTCCTCTTACAGCCACTATACTGACTACCGCCACCTCCACGAACTTATTCGTCGGTGGCACGCCAGGCAGGATCCAGTCCACATCGTCCGAGTGCGTGAAGCTCATCACCATCTCATCTACCACGCGATCCACCCCAACCGTCCTACTCACAAGTCTAATCTCAAAGTCCTCCACCAAACTCGGGATGAAAAACTCCCTATAGAACTCCTCCAACTTCTTCCTCCCCACCCCGCCCTCCAGCGTCGGCACAATAGTAACATGCGCACTATTCTGACTCATCCCCTGCACGACTCCCATACTCCCCCGCTCAGGAACCTCCTCCTCATACTTCGCGCTCCACGCCGCCTGCGTGACACTCTCAATATCAGCCTCGGTCTTGAATGCCTTCCGCGCGCCCGCCAACGCACGGCTAAACGCCAGCTCCGCCTCCACACGCTCATACGCAGGCGCGTCGGGCTCCGCGAACCCAATCTTGCTCTTCTCGTAGCGGTACAGCTGCCACTCGCACATCTCAGGACGAGGGCTGTTCTGCTGCCCCGACACGTGGATCTGCACGCGCAG
Organism: Paraphaeosphaeria sporulosa; assembly: GCF_001642045.1. NCBI lineage: Eukaryota > Fungi > Ascomycota > Dothideomycetes > Pleosporales > Didymosphaeriaceae > Paraphaeosphaeria > Paraphaeosphaeria sporulosa. The sequence goes on along the minus strand of NW_017253360.1, from coordinate 1,015,402 downwards.
CATGGAAGGGAACTTGTAGCCCGCGCTGGGCAGCACGCTGGGGTAGAACGCGAGCACGGCGCAGCATCGTGGGAGGGGTTTCTGCGCGGTCTTGAGCACGGCGGTCGCGGCGTCGCCATAGGCGAGGATGGCGTAGGTTTCGCCGATGGCGAGATCTTTGTGCAGGTTTTTGATGGTGGAGATGTAGGCAGCTTGTTGTGAGCGGTCGAACGGTATGTATGTCGTTTCGAAGCCTTCGGCTTGCCAGGCAAGGAGCGTGGATTCCGGGGCGTGCACGCGTGCGGAAGTGATGTAGAGGCGGGGCGGGCGGGAGTTGAAGGAGAGGAAGCCGGTGGTTGTGCCGGTTGTCGAGGGGGCTTTTGCCGACATCTCGGATCCGAGGAGTCGCGGTTTCTTTCGATAGTATTCGATAGTGCGGAGGCGTTGGCTATACACACAGCAATCCAATTGCGCAGTCGTCGCCCGTCCGGACCAAGCCTCAGCGGCAGCAGTATAGTCGCAATCGCATGGCGCGCAAGGCTCTGGCAGGCATGCGCGCTTATATGCTGTCCTTGTTCTTGACCTTGTCCCAGCCACCCGGTCTACGCATCCAAGTTTCACATGGACCCGCGCGTGCTGCTTTGCGCAAGCATCCGACGCCCATGTGTGGTGACATCATGGTGCCAGTGGAACATGGGTTGCGCACGGGCGAATCAGGTGTGTTTTCCTCTGATTTGGCGATCGGAGGCTGGCATCCGCTCGCTTCCGTTGTGACCCCACAGTGATAAATCGGCCCGGCCGCACACACATCGTCGGTCAGGAGGTATCTTTTCTTTTTTTTGTTAAAAACTATATATATGTTGTTAAAACCCATCAAGTCATCAAACAACTAAGCCCGCATGGCTCAGTGGTAGAGCGTATCACTAGTAGCCCAAAAGCATATGATAAGGTCATCAGTTCGATTCTGATTGTGGGCAGGCTTATGAAGTTGTTTTTTTTCTTGGTTCAGGTTCAGGTTCCAGGTGTTTCGCCTCAATGCACAAGGTCTTCTGGTCCTCTCTTTTTGAGCTCATTATTGTTTCCACCAAACCCATCATCTTGATGTCAGACTGTCACCTTAGTTCTCTTCCATAGTAGAGAGATACTGGTGCGCCAACGCAGTACAAGTCCGCATCTGTATCACCTATGTGGAAAGTGCGATGAGGAAAATTCATTCTCGTTGCGCATTGGAACAGTGGTACAGGTTATTGTGGCGTTACCTGGAATTGTCAATTATCAACACATTTTTCTGCATTTTTTTGCGGAGTTTGCTAAGGCCAGCCAAGTAGAGAGGGATAGCCGAGGCAGTCGACGGGTCTATTCACGTCTCAATTAGCCTGGGGGAGGTAATATTCAAGCCACCTGTGTCATGTGCAAGCGACTATGTTAATTGCACAGACGAAACCGAAGTGTATATGCAACGCTTTGTATTCCACACTAGTGGGCACGTCTACGGTGATCTGCATACCCTCAACCTCATCTCCATACATTACCTCACTTCGAGACGAAGGTGCTCTGCCTTCCCTAGGTAAATAAACCTACGTCTTGCTCCAACGTCAAGCACTAGGCCGCCGCTAAGCGCATCTACAGAAGAACTACATAGAGTAGGTATCTTACAGCTGGCGTCAGCAAAAACGCAGTAGTGTGCACAGGATATACATAAGTCAGCATACATGGGTGCTGACGGGCCTTCGTTTACTGAATACGTGTAAACTTCTGTGCATGCGTGCTTATGGAGCGCATGCTCGTCGTCTATTGGTTGGATTGACCATATACGCCTCGAGCACACATGTAGGAAGTTTACATTGCCCAATGATCTTGTTCTACACTATGTTCCTTGATCTTAGATCCTTCGGTGCTTTCTTTGAGTCTGACCTAGAAATTGAGAGGCGACGATATAAGATGGAGATTTTTCGCGCCTACCTAGATACAACCCGACAGCATTGTAACAGCTCAAAATCAAGACGTCTCCATCATGGCCCCAAATTTGATAGAAGATGCGACCACAAAACTCAAAGTCTACTTGGACAAAGCCACAACCGGCGACATCCCTATTCTACCAGGTGCAATCCTCCACGTCGTCGATGCGAGCAACAATACCGTCTTCACACATGCGTCGGGTGGCCCAGCACGTCTTTCCGAATCCACACTCACGATGATACATTCTTGTACTAAGATTGTGGGAGCTATAGCATTCATGCAACTCGTTGACCGCGGTCTCATCTCTCTGGACGATGCCTCTCTCATCTCAGACCACCTCCCCGAGCTAGCCTCCAAAAAGGTCTTGACCAGGGTTTCAGACGATGACAAGAAGACGCCTATACTCGTTCCCATGGAAACTCAGATCACACCCCGGATGCTGATGAACCACACAAACGGAACGGGGCATACGTACTTTAATCAAATGATGCGCGAGTACCTCGCGGAGGGATGGGAGACGAGGAACGAAGTCGCAGACCCGCACCAAACAGTGTTGGATGCACCTCTCCTCTGGCAACCAGGGACACACACCAACTACGCACAGGGCTTCGACTGGCTCGCCGTGCTAGTCGAGCGCATCACAAGAACCGACCTAGCCACCTACCTCCAGGAACACATCTTCGCCCCACTAGGCATAACCGACATCGCCTTCGAAGAATCCTACGGCGGTGATGCCACCACGAAAGACGGTAGTAAAGGCCGCTTCTGGCCCCGCAGCCTCAAGCAGCCCGACGGCACATTCATCCCCATCGACCTGCCCACCATCGTAAAAGTGCCCCGCGCAGAAGCATATCCCGCCGGGAAATACCACGCCTACCCCCTGGGTACCGGCCTCGTCGCCAGCGCAGCATCTTACGCGCGCCTCCTCACCATCTTCCTCAACGCCGGCCGCGATCCCCTTACCGGGCACGTCGTCCTCTCCCCAGCCTCAACCGCCGAGATTACCAAGCCGCAGCTCCCACCTCACCTACGGAATGACAGCCGCGTTGTGCCGTCCGCCCTGGACATGCTTTGCAAGCCAGCAGTGCTAGATGCTCAGTATATGGATCCGGAGGGCTCGTTTGGGCTTGGGTGCGGAGTGCAGGGTGCGGAGCGGACGCTTGCTGATGGGAGGAGGGGTAGGGGGAAGGGCAGTGTCTACTGGTATTCTGCGGCGAATATGGATTTTTGGGTGGATAAGGAGAGGGGCGTGGTGGTTGTTGTGAATGGCAATTTCTTTCCGTGGAATGACGTAGCGTGGATAGAGTTGGTGGCGGGGATTGAGGGGGTGTTGTACGAGGGGTTGGAGGACTAGCGTTGCCTGTGCGGAAAGACGGGCCTGGGGGTGTCGGAGTCTTGGTGGGTGTTCTCATTCCCATAGCCTCTTTCTGCCGTTTATACACGATTCGCACGATACTACCACCTTCCGGCCCCCAGCGCATTCAATCTCCATTGCTCTTTCCCCCGATCCACATCGCCTCCCCACTGACCTTATCATCCCACACATTCCTCATGCCCATCCCATTCCTCACTTTATCCTCGCTTTCTACCACCTTGAGCGGCAGATCTTTCCCGATTCCACACAAAACGAACAGCGCCCACTTCCAGCGGAACGGATTGATCGCAATCGTAAATACAAACCAGTATATCAGCTCGCTGTACGTGAAGAACTCGAACGCTCCACCGGGTGCCTTGGCCTTGATGAACCGGGTCATGTCAATCCATCGTTTCATCCATGCCGTGCGCGGCCGTGCCAGGGGGTCGACCAGGTACATGAGGAGGAAACGCGTGTATATGCCGATGTGGTAGTTTCCGACTGTACCGATGGCATTGACGTATGTGCAGTTGTTGCAGCATATTTCTGGATAGTCAGGCGGGAAGACCTGAAGGTACCAGTTTGGTGGTGCGTAAGGGTCTTCGAAGACTTCGCTGGGTAGGAAGTTGAGCGAGGGTCGCTTGTAGCCCGTCGCCATGATGACTATGTCGGCTTCGATGAGCTTTTCGGTTCCAGGTCCGTCCTTTGGCACGCCCTGCAATCGCTTGTTGAAGTTGATGCCGCGTCCAGAGGAGTCGTAGCCGAGGATGTCGCCGCGGAGCCAGGATGCCTTCCCGCTGCGCACGAGGTCGAGGACGTCGTCGTTGACCATGGGAGTCTCAGTGAAGAGCCCCTTTCCACTGTTGCGCGGAGGCGAAATGTCGTAGAGATCTCGGTAAAAGAAGAGGCGTAGAATGTTCTCGGGAATCCATGAGAAGATTGTTTCGCTACCAAGGACATTCATGGCGAGGAGCCCATTGATCAGCGGATTCCGCGGGATGATCCACTTTTCACTGCGAGCGAGCACATATGAGTGCCTTGCTTCCGAGTGGGCGACAAATTCGAGGGCTTCCACGGCGGAGGCGCCACCCCCGGTGATGGCGACTGTCTTGCCTTTGGCGGATTTCCCGTCGAGTTGGGAAGAGTGCCATATTTCACCCTTGAAGTGTTCCTGGCCTGGGAGCGTGGGCATTTTTGCATCGCCACATGTTCCAACAGCGACGATTATGCCGTCAAAGCGGCCAAGGGATGGGTCGTTCAAGATCCACCGGCCGTGTGGGTCTTTGTACACCTTTTCGATGCGCGTGTTAAAGGTCGTCTTGTCTTCAAGACTGTAGCGATGCCAGAGATCGGTGATTTGAGAGACGATTTGTTTGCGATCTGGGTAGCCTTTCTTCCAGTGGACGCTGGGGTGGAATCTGTACATGATGCTGTGAATCTGCAATCCCGATGTATTGTTGACTCGCTACGGAAATATTAGCATCATGAGGACGACGAAGATGTTAGATAGATGCGTGACATACACTCCAAATTCCTCCTAAATTCTCCTTGGGCCCTGCTTCGAAGATGCGGCAGTCAAAGCCATGGCCTACGATGTGGGATGCTGCGGATACTCCGGTAAGACCAGCTCCAATAACAGCGATCTTGGGCCTCTTCAACTCTGCTTGCGGTGGAGGCGGCGTTGGTGATAGGACCTTATCCAGCGCCCATTGGAGAAGCTGGTAGATGAAGAGTATAGGACTCTGTATAAGATACTGGAGGAGACTTCGCAGCCCCATTGTCGCGGATGGAGAGCGTAGTCTGGTATAAATCCGGAAAGGAATTTCAAGATCCTGAAGCGTGCCTTCTGGCAGCGGAATGCATCCATTTTCAAGCTGTGCTGTTGCAGATGGACCCGCACTGATGTAATGACCACGTCTAATAACATGTGAAAGGTGTTGAGTTGGGACCCTGTCGATCGCGATCCGACGCGCCCGCCACGCTAAGTCAATCAAGCTTCTTGCGCGGGGCTTCATTGCACGCACTAATTCGGCCAACGTCCACCCAACACTTGTTCAGTGCAATTGCCACGGCTGTGGATGAGAAAGATTCTCAACTGCTCTAAAATTACTATACATACTATTGGGTCCTAGACGCAATTATGCAGACAAGGATTGAGACTTTTCAGCCGCCGCCATCATCTCATCAGCGAAAATGGACCAGATGTCCAATCTTCCCTAACTGCAACAGCGCCTGTATCAAACATTCTCCAGAAGACGCAGCCTCTCTCTCTCTCTCTCTCTCTCTCTCTCTCTCTCTCTCTCTCTCTCTCTCTCTCTCTCTCACACACACACACACACGAAACACCCGGGTGATTGTCAGTAGGCCCAAGGCTTCATCATCCTAATCGCGCTCTGTTCATCGAACCATGTTGCTCCAGGTCGCTTCACGCCTTCCGCGATCGCTACATCTCATAGACCATGCAAGGCAAGCAGCAGCAGCGACCCGATGCAGCCTATTAATACCTTTGAACTGTCGAAAGTTCACTCATTGAAGCGTTCGCGTTGCCCGACCTGATTGAAGACCGTTTTCGGGGGCTAAGTTCTCGAGGACAGCAGTTCTACATTACGACCTACAATATGACTGACGACACGACGTCCAAGGAATCGATATTAGTCACAGCAGCGGCCTACGCTGTACTGAACATGCGGTGTCAGGAATCCACAGGCGTGATGGACTGCACGGCAGCGGCAAGCACAGTTTTAGTATATCCAACGTCATCTACTTCCATTGACGTTAGGTGGGCCACCGATCCCCCAGGATGTGGAGAAGCTTCGAACTGCAGCGTCACAGCAACAGGACTGCGAGGATATGGACAGCCGTGACTCTTCATATCTACCGGGAAGGGCGTCGACCAAAAAAACTTTTCCGACCGTGCATCCCACTGCGCGTAAACCATGCATGCGCATCTCTTCGTGGTCGTTTTTCCCAACAAACATAACGCATGAACGACTGGAAAGGACTGACTTCTGTTATGGGAGACTAGCGCACAGCAATTGGGGGCGCAGCTGAAATAAAATGAGACCGCCACAGCGGACTTGGCAGCTTTCGTAATCTCCACCATGCACTTACGCGCGACACTGACAACCAACTCCGCTAGTTCAAAATTAGACTATTCTCGCTTCGGTCTACCTGGCATTGCCAATGCTCTGCTACCTCTATCTGGAAAGTAAAGAAGCCCACAACAGTAGCCTTCCTCGTGCGTCTCACAACATTACGATTAAAGGGAAAAGAAATATTCTCACCTGGCAGCTCTAGCAGTCTTCGTGTACGCCATAGCTACGCCAGTTCAACAAATCTTCTCGTCGTGCTGCTCCAGTTTCGACGAGCTTTGCTGAGCACACGTTTCGTGAGCTGAGGACTCACCCGACCGCGGCTCGCAAATGCACACGAGGACTTCACAATTGAAGAAATCAGCTATTCGAGTTTTTTCGGGCCCATTCTCTGAGCCACTGGTAGTCGCGAGGACAAGCGCAACCAAATCCCATGCAGTTTGCGACCAGTGAGGTGCACGGTCAGTGTCGCTTGATTCTTCACAAATATGCGGCACAACGAAACATTACAGCAGTGGATACATTATGTATTAATTAGGATGGAAAATATGTACACAACGAAACGGGTGATCCAAAACTTGCGCTGCAAGACCCGACCCCACCTTTACCCGCGAAGCGCTCTACCCTCTCCTCTCAAAAGTCGATGCAGTTTTTCGTGCATCCTTTCGAGCTAGCTTTTTTCGTGGAGGTGGCCTTCTTCGTGGAAGTCGCCTTTTTTGTCGACGTTACTTTCTTAGTACTGGTAGGTTTCGCGGTTGTAGAGGCTTTCTTAGTGCTGGTGGACTTCGCCGTCGAAGTGGCCTTCTTAGTAGAAGTAGCTTTAGCAGTAGAGGTTGCCTTTTTTGTCGAAGTAGCCTTAGCAGTCGAAGTGGCCTTAGCACTGGTCTTCAAAGTCGTCTTGGCGGATGAGCTCGGCTTGGTGGAAGAAGATGCCTTAGCCGTGCTCGTGGCCTTAGCGCTGGTAGAGGCCTTCGTGCTGCCGGAAGAGGCATTGCTGCTGCTGGAGGCCTTGCTGGAAGAGGATGCTATGGTAGAGCTCGCGGCTGCGCTGGAGGCGGCCTTCTCCGCGCCATTGTTGCCACCAGCCAGGCCATTGGATTCACCAGTCATACCGTTACCTGTAGCTCCGGTATTGCTTCCAGTACCCTCGGCGGAGTCCTCATTGTCGCCCGTGCCGTCGTTGACATAGCCAATGCAGCCTTCGAAGATGGGGTCGCTCTTCTGGGGCTCGATGAGATCGATTTCCCAGGAGCCAAAGAGGTCTGCTTCCGCGACGGCCTGGAGAGTGTTTTCGAAATGGATGTTCCACGCAATTCCGTAGCACCCGCCGTTGATGTCGTACTCTATGGTTCCCTCGTCGGTCACCTCGGCGGACACCTCGAAAGATCCTTCCAGCACAACAGAGGGTGTGTCTACGACGGCAGCGTCAGCCTCCCACAAGCCGTCGAAGATGTCGACACCGATTCCTAGCTTGATGGGCAGTCCGAGAGAAGCTTCCATTGACAGCTGACCCTGAGCCTCGGCCTTGTGGACGAACTGGGGTACAAGACCATTGGCATGGCTGTTGCCAGAGTCAAGCAAGTCAAGCATGATGTCGATGTTATCCCACTCAACACCCGCACCGATGAGCAATTCACCCGTCGCCTCGATACCGACTTTTGCTTCTACACCCAAGCTGACGAACGGTCCTACTTCAACGAGGCCAGAGATGGCGAAACCACCGAGAGGGATTCTGGCTAGCTCCTTCTCCCACTCCTTCTCGTACTTGACGAATGCCTCCATGCCGAGGTAGAGTCCAGCTTTGAAGGTAGCACCAAAACCACACTGAACTGTGTCGATTTCGAAGAAAGGAGGAAGCCAAGTCGCTGAAGCACCAATCTCTCCCCAGATCTTGGCCGATCCGCCAAAGCCACATTCGACGCAGTAAAGGGCAAGACCATAGTCAAGTTCGCGCTTGTCAAGCATAGTGAGGTTCGATCGCTTGTGGTGGCCACTGTCGCTTGCAACCTCGCCCTTCTTGTATGAGTCGTCCTCCTCGCCACCTTCTTTGCCCCATTTCCAGAGAAGCGCGGCCTTCTCCCACGGAGCATCTTCCTCCTCACCGATGAGATCACTGAGATATGCAGACCACTCGATCGAGGCTTCCGCATATGCACGTCTCGTGAGGGGATGCAGCTCGAACATCTGCCCGATGTTAGCTAATGCAATACTGAAGCATCAAGGAAGCAAGCTTACAGATCTCTTGTCGACCGAGCGTCGTAGGTCGTAGGTACCGATGTCGCCCCATCGCAGGTTGAATTTCTGTGTGACATTCTGGTAGGTAGCCGAGTTTCCTGCTGCCTTAAATGTGTTGTCGCTGTCGGAGAAGTCGACAGAGTTTGTCACGAAGAAGTCGTTGGCCTTGTCCATACCACATCCATCAGCAGCGGTGATGAAGACGATGTGACTGGCCCCCTTCCATGCCTTTTTGGCGTAGGCGTACGCAGCCTTGGTCAGAGTCGCCGTGAGAGTACCCGAGGAGCAAGAGACGCCAGAGACAAAGGCGGACTGGTCGAGTGGGATAGAAGGGTATTGGAAAGTGATGTTTGCTTGAGACAAGACGCCGGTATCACGCTTTAGCGCGCGCTTCGAGTTGGAGCTGTTGGTCGAGCCTGCCCATGCTAGTGTGGAAACGGGGTCTAGGGCGAGGATGGAAAGGTCCGTAGGGTCGACCTCAGGAGGCAGAACTGGCTCAAGGATGGTATTCGTGGAGTTCGTGCTTGAGGACGTTGCATCAACCCCAGCGACATCACGACTGTCGACACGAGTCCTCTGGGACGAAGTGAAAGTTGGCACCGCAGTCGAGATACCGCAGAAGAGGAGCAAAGATGAAAGCTCTTTGGTGAACAACATGATGGACGATGGCTCCTAGGTTCACGAACAAACCATGAAACTCAGGAAAGAGCTGGAGTTGTTACCACGCGGAACAGTCCAAGGGAGTGCTGCTTTTGAACTGAGCCAGGCGGAAAGCACCGACAATGGGGGAGACTCTGCCACTTTGGTGTCCCTGCATTTCTTGCATGATCACGACGGCCACGCCGCAGAGGCGTTGTCTAGAAGTGCAGACTACTCAGTTTTCGGCGCCTTTGGAAAGCCATATCTCAGCAACGCGGCTGAACGTCGTTGGCGGGTACGATATTTTGCTCTCTGCAAGCCACAACATCTTTCCATGACACGAGTTGTGTGGATTATTCGGTTAACCCTGTTGTATTGGCTCTGGCGAGCGGCGACTCCGGCGGTCAAATTTAGCACTTCCCCAGATCCCGATTACTGCCACGATGTCCACGTGCTGCCGTGGAGATGTGCCGGGCCGAATCGCGGTGAGGCTAGCCGCCCCCTGACATCTCAAAAGATGGGGGCCATACCGGACTAGGACGCGCAGCCGCTGATGGCGCCTGTAACGCTAAACCACAAATGGACTAGATACCGCGTTAACGACAAGCTTAAGCGCAGGGCGATGATTTTCATTGGGCAATTTGCTTCTTTACCCCTGATCAAAACACCAAGCTTTCCTATCCGATCTTAGCTGCGCTGCTTGTAGTTGTAGATCAAGTCGCCCATGACTTAACCTCCTTTGCACGTCCCACTTCGCTTGCCATGAGGTCTAGATTTTTCGCAGGCCTAGAACAACCTCGAGTGTGGCTGGCTGGAGGAGAGCTGCCTCAAGACGAGGGAAACGGCCAAGACATCGATTTCGGGCTTCAACACGGGCTAGGTGGGGCGTATAGGTAGCTACAATCATCTCAATTGAGTAAAGTATGCTAGAAATATCGAAAATGGCTCTCCGCGACGCTGTAAACAGTCATGGCGTATTTCCACATCGGCTGAGGGCGTTCAGCAAGCGTCTCTGACCAACAATGCACGCGACACACGAGGTCTCGCGTCGTGCGCCCCGAAGGCTCTTGGCCATCGCGACCGACAGTCTGGACAACTTTTTCTCTCGCGGGCGCTTCGGCAAAGACCAGATGCTAATATCTCCAGGGGTCGATATCGGCTCATGGCTTGGGTGAGGAAGTCTTTAAATCCACCACGTTCTGACTGCTAGCTTCTCATCAGCCGCCTCACAACTGAGCACTTCCTCTCTTCTACTTCATTGACAGAAGACTTGGTTCATCAATCCTTTAATCATGAAGTTCACTATTGCCACGGCGCTCCTGCCTGTCCTCGCAGCTGCTGCCAACGTCGGAACCTTCACCTGCCGCACTGAGCTGGGTAGCAAGTCTATCAAGAATGTTCCGACCGACTTCGCAACCAAGACCAAGAGCATCCGGCCTACCATAACGACCACTGTCACTCCCGTCACCACTGAGTGGCTCCGTTACTGGTATGTGATCACGAAGATCACGACAAGCACCCGCGTCGTCACGGACTCCACCGTGACCGACACTTTCAGCACCACCACCACACTTTACGATGTTGCGACCAACACCATCACCTCCACCTTGACCGCGACCGCAACGGACACCAGCACCACCTCATCTACTTCAACGACGATTGTGCCCACTGCTACTGGCTGGAAGCCCATTGCCGATACCGTCAACCGCAACAGCCTTTACAAGCGCGAAGATGAGGCTGAGCGCGAGTTGGAGCATCCTCATGCCATCCGTGCTGTTACGAGCAAGAAGGTCAAAGGTCTGGCCGCCGCCTCTTGGCCATCCAAGGTCCACTGCACCCAATATGTGCCCAACAAGAACACCAAGACCGTCACCAAGACCAGGGCTCCTACGACCATGTACAGCCCTTACTGGCAGAAGACCACCAAGACCAAGGTTCTTTCCTCGACTTCCACTGTCGTCCCCGATGATGTATCCACCACCGAGACCTACTCGTCCACGTCGAGCGTAACCACCTTCGTCACTACGTTCACCACCGAGACCACCACCGTCAGCACGACGACCACCAGCATCATCCCCGGCCCCACTCTCTACGACGCGTGCACCAAGGGCAACAACATCTTTGGCTCCAACTTCAACGCGGGCGGCGTCGGCTACTACATCACCAACATCGCCAACAACGGCCCCGGCGTCGCCTCCGACTTCAAGATCGTCGCCGACGGCGCCAGCAGCGCCACCGAGTGCTGCTCCGCCTGCCACGCATTCGCCGGCTGCGAGACGTGGAGCTTCCGCCCCACCAGCCGTAATTGCTTCCTCCTCTACCACGAGGGCTCGACCTGCAGCTCGCAGACTCAGCACCCCAACTTCTTCTTCTCCAAGAAGGGCTCTGACACTGGTGCTGGCTACGTTGTTGGCAACGGTAACTGCGGTTTCACTTACAGCGCCAACAGCGATAGCTCGGTGTGGCGTGTCGATGGGTACTAGGTGGGACAGGGCTCTGCTCCAGGGAAAACGTGACGGTAGTAGTATAGGAAGGAAGGCCTCGAGCGATACATACCCTTTCTCTTTTGTACATATTCATGCATACAGCTACCACTTAATATCATAGTCTGGCGTCTTCCACACATTTTTCGCTTCTCGTCTCCATTGCTACCTCACGTGATGAGTTGACAGTCTTCATCTGTCTATGGTTTGTGCAAGATACCACTTTGTGGCCACCTGTAGTTGGTGTGGAGAATCAGATTACTCGGCTCTACTGCTATGATGTCCGTTTATAGTCGCGCGGACACTGACAGTCATGTCAGCACCGGAAGAGACGAGTTCTTGGGATGGTGGAAGTCTGCATTGACCTCGAGCCTGTGCGTCACGTGTGGTATCCTGCAAGGCACGTGAGCTGACCCTGGCGTGTCAATAGCGATACAACGCGCTAGCATTGTAAGCCCCACGCGCACGCGGGGCTAATCTACGCGCGCTAATGCGGCCAACCTCGCGGTCGCGGACGGCCTCACCTCGACTCAATTCACTGCCATGTCCCGCCAACTCGTGGCCACCTTCTGCCACGAGGTCAATTCCGCCATCGGGAACCGCGATGCGCTCAAGATCCGCTCGATCCTCGTCCTCGAACCGCCGTTCGCGAACCCCGTCTACTACGAGCTCATCGAGGAGCTGCGCGTCGAGTACCCGGTCGACGACGATGGCTCTGAAGACCGCCTGGAAGCGGTGATAAGTGCTGCAGTCACCGAGACACGCGGAGGCGACGATGAAGAAGGCCGCCCGATCCAGGACTGGAAAAGCATGGTCCGCTTCCTGGCCGCGTGGCTCACTTTCATCCGCGACGTCGACACGTCCCAGCTGCTCAAGGCATATCAGGCCATGAGCGATGTCCAGACCAAGGGAAACTTGGCCTTGGCACACCCCATCAAAGGCATCCTCGTCCTCCCGACTCTCATCGGCTACGCCCAGATATTCGCGCGCTTGGCCATCGCCCTCGATAAACAGCCCGAGCTCGCCCAGGTTGCCCTCGCACACTCCAAGAGCGACAAAAATGACAAAGACAAAGCCGAATCGCTTGCCGAAAAAGCAGCCAATATCGTTCGACCAGGCTTCCTCACCTGCCTGAACGACAGGAACACGGTCGCGGGTGGGATAAAGGACGGCAGGCCCGACGGCAAGAAGATTGGCGTATACAAGATGGCCAACGTGTGTCTCAAGATCTTGTTCCAGTCAAACAAGCTCGACAACTGTTCCATGATTTTCAAGAACATCGAGACGGCGTCCCCACCCTTGCACTTCTACCCAGCTGGAGACAGGGTCACATACCTCTACTACCTCGGCCGCTATCACTTCATCTCGAACAACTTCTACCAGGCGCAGATGGTCCTGCAACAGGCATACACCGACACGCCAATACATGAGAGCTTCCTGAAGCAACGACGACTGATTCTCCTCTATCTGCTCGTTGCGAATCTGATCCTTGGCCGCTTTCCGTCCGAACGGGTATACGCACGGCCAGAAGCCGTATATTTCCGCGACATCTTCCAGCCGATAACTCAAGCAATTCGCAAGGGCAACCTCGAGGCGTTTCAACGAATGATGAATCTCGACCTATCTTGGGAGTACGCGGCCAAGCTATGTCGCTGGAAGGTATTCTACCAGATCGGCAACTGTTGCGAGATCATGGTATACCGGAGTTTGTACCGCAGAGTCTTCCTCCTCGCGGGTAAGCAGCCAGGCCCAATGGACCGCGCACCGCCAAGTCTAGATCTCAATGCCGTTGTCATTGCAGCAACGTTTCTCGAAAAGCGGGCCAGCGCGGCGCCGACTAAGCCACAGGCCAATGGGTGGTCGTTCAGTCTGCAAGCACCCCCCACGCCACCAGTGTACATCGATCCCGACTTCGAGGGCATGGAGGGCGTCGTACCTTACGTCCATCAGTTCGATATTGAAGAGATAGAAGGCCTGTGCGCGTCGTTGATCCTGGAAGGCCTGATTTCTGGGTACATCAGCCCGAAGTTGAAGAAGCTGGCTATTCTGGGTGCGAAGAAAGCGGGGAGTCCTGTTAAGGCAGGCTTCCCGAATCTGTGGCAGGTGTTGTCGACGAAGAAGAGAGAACAGGCTGGTACAGACGATGTAGAGGGGTGGGTGAAGACGCAGCAGATGGGTGGGGGAAAGGTTGTCAGGCTTGCAAGTGCCCGACCGGCGGGGTCTTGAGGGCATGAGGTGCACGCGACCATCCTTTGCGATGGGAACCACTATCAAACCACAAGCGAAATGGCGGAGTGGACATTTGAGCGAACCTGGATTCGATACTGTGTTTGGGATTGTATCTTCCCGAATCTCCAATCAGCTGGCTACACCAGTGCATGGTATACCACTTGCAGCCCATGCAACGTCTCCGCACGCAACTCACCTTCACGAGCACTCCCGGCTGAAGCCGCGCCTCACATCACGGCGAACACGTGCATAACTCTCGGCGAGGCCACTAGCTTCACTTGAGCGTTCTGCCGCATGTATGATGACAGAACTCGGTCTACAAGCCTACCTGAAGAAGTTCATACCTGTCATATAGAAAACTTCTAGATCAAAACACTCCAACCTCAAATCCATACCTGCCTCTTCTCTTCGCCCGTGCACCTCTGTCAGCATGCAAGCATACCCAAATCTACGCAAATACACGTGTAGTCCCTCACACCCGGACAACCACCCAACCACATGAAACCCGTGAAGGTGCTTCATCCTCAAATCACACACCCTCCCCGCACCGGTCAGCTATTCACCGATCAGCCAGAGGACCAGTCTTGCCTGATTGGCCAATGCCTCTCGCACAAGAACGCAGCATGCAGTTCACCCACAAGGCTGACGAACCACATTTGCGCTCGCACAAGGCTGAGACTAGATGAGATGGACAACTCAGAATGCGTGCATGTTTTTGAATTTTGCGAGTGCCAGCGCAGCTTGCAGAGATGCGGAGGAAGAGCCTCACTCTGCGGGGAGGGTATATAGGAGGGGTTGGGCCGGTGGAGAGGTGGGAGCAAAGGGTGAAGAGACGTGAAGTGGGAAGACCAGACTGAAACGGACAGGATGTGGAAGACACCTGCAGACAGCATGTCCGTCCACGACGACTCATCCACCGTGCTGTCGGTCCGCGGCTCGGACGCTGGACTTGTTGCCGACACGGCTGAGAAGCAGAACGGCAATGGCACCACGGCACTACCGGATTTCTATGCAAAATCGTAACAATATATCCACATCCCACGCCCCGCTGCTCAGTGCTAATGGCAGTAGGCCCTACACCTCCACCCCCCTCATCTCCCTCGACGTCGGCCTCGCCCGCACCCGCTACCGCCTCCACGCCTCCATCCTCGCCCTCGCCCCCGCCCTCTCCCTCGCCGCAGGCAAACCCGCCCTCACCCTCTGGGCCGAGAAAACAAACGACACCGTCGCGCTCCCCGACCTCGACGCCGTCACTGCACACACGCTAGTCGCCTACCTGTATACCGGGCGCTACGAGACGCTCGCGTGGGAAGGCGAGGCCGACAAGAAAGAGGTCGCCGAGTACAAGCTCGCAGCATGCGTCTATGCCGCTGCCGTGCGGTACAAGATGCCCGGGCTGGCGGCACTCGCGCAGGGCCAGATCGCCGCGCGAGGGCGGGCGCTGACGATTCTGGATGTCCTGGGTGTGGCGCGGGATCATGCGTTTCCAATCTTGCCCGAGGAGGAAGGGTGGTTTGCCGGTTATCTCGAAGACGCGATCAAAGGCGCTGCGGCGAAGGATCCGGGACTTTTTGTCAAGGAGGGGTTTGTCGAGATGATTGAGGGGGATAAGAGGTTCAGGAAGGTTGTTATGCGGGCGATTGTGGGGACGTATGAGAAGGTGGAGGGGGACGGGGGAGGGGGTGGGGGTGGGGATGCGCCGCCGATGGATAGTCCTAAGGGTGGGGATGGGCAGGGGGGCGGTGGCTTGAAAGGTATGGCTGAGGGCGAGGGAGAGGGTGTCGACGGCAACGTGGACGAGTTTCAGCTTGCTGGTGGGATTAATGGCGATGAGGAGGATGTGGTCCAGCTTGAGGAGATCGAGCCGAGTGTGCCAGGTGAGATGGAGCATAGACCTGCGAGCCCTGGGTCGCCGGCAGCGCCCGAGAGTGTGACTGATGAGCTGGACTTGAAGAACAGCAAGACTTATCAAAGTATGGGGAAGCCGGTAACCCACACGAGGCATGATTCTTTCGTCGAGAAGGATGTCACTCAGGTGGAAGACACTCCGGAGGTGGCTGGGCAGAAGGAGGATGAGGTTGTGTCGCCCGCGGTAGAGGTCGCGTCTCCAGCGTCTGAGGTTGTGATTGCGAACGGAACGATTTCATCTGCGAAGAAAAATAAGAATAAGAAGAAAAAGAAGAGCGGGACGACCTTTACGTAGGTGGTGTAGCAGGTGGGAAGTGCGTCGTGTTTGCGGCACGACTGGCCGGACGACCTGCAGCAAAGGACTGTGGGTTAGAGGTGAAAGGACGGTCGTTAGCGAACAGAAGACAATATGGTGTCGTATCACACAAGTCCGCGGTGTGCGAATGTATTGCATGCAAGTCTTGTGAGACAGTGTTTGCCCATCTCTTAGCCTGGTTATCCACGATATTTTTTACGTTTCCCATGGTGGAAGATCTAACACCCAACTCCCGTGGGTATGCTGCGGCCCTATTAGAAACCAGAATCGAGATTCGGAATTTCCGAATTTTCCAATCCACGATTCACGAACGTCATGTATGTTGTCTGGGCTAGCAGCTTTCTCAGCTTTGCAAGTGATGAGCTATTGGTCGTCAGGCTAGTGATTAGCATGACCACACTATCCCCCCAACACACACACACACACACACACACACACACACACACACACACACACACACACACACACACACCCCGACGAGCTACAGCAACCCCTCTCCCGCCACTCACAGCAATCTGAACTCTGTGCTCCTTCGCGTGGTAATCATGGCAGTCTGGAACTATCACACGCACGAGCAAGTGGCTGAGCATAGGCGAGCTTCGAAGTTGACTTTACTTCCGTTACCATTCACATGCCCAATTCAGTTGGTACTTTGATATTGGTATGTTCTCATCCCCACATATTGACCCAGCTATCGTACAAATCATACAACTCCCCCAATCATTCATCCTCCCCTTCCCCAATCCCTCCTCAGTCATATCCATATCCATATTACACCCTTCTCATCCTTCCTATCCCCCCTGTTCCACCATATCCTCCTCCCATATGTATATTGTAAAGCGCAGAACGCCAGGTATGGTATGCGCCCGATCCAAGTCATTAATCCGATGCCTATTCCAGCCCTGGTGTATCCTGCAAAACAAATGCCAAGTCCAGTGCATAGAAGCATCGCCGGCGCCCTAAAAGGCGCGTTCTGGAGTGTCCCGGGGTATCCATCCGTTGCGTTGTGTTTCTATCATTCCCTCCGCCCGCGTGCGCGACCGCCTTCGTATGCTTGCGGCGCGTCGAAATCTCAAATGCGTTCATGTGCGCCCTTGGCTAATGCAAGCAAGCAAAACCTATTGATCCAAAATGTATGCGTTCCACCACTTTCTTCATGATACACCCTGCCGCTTCTTCCCCCTTAGCCTTTCTTTCGCATCAACTCAGGACTCTTCTCCTTGTCCACTGGATCCAGAAACTTCATCATCACCAAACTCAGCTTCTTGAATTCCACCGGCTTCGTCACATAGCTGTTGAACCCTGCATCCACGCACTTGGCGTACACATCACCAAGCACGTTCGCCGACAGCGCGATGATTGGATGGCGTTTGTATCCATTTTTCTTTTCCCACCGGCGTATCTCCTTGCACGCCGTATAGCCGTCTTTGTTCGGCATGTGGAGATCACACTGAGGGGTGTTAGTTGGGAGATAAGGAGAGGGGGGAGGGATGAGGGATGAGAGCGACGCACCAGGATGATGGAGTAGTAACCTGGAGGCTTGGAGAAGACAATGTCGGTGCACTGCACACCGTCTAGCACCGTTTCAACTTCGATCGATATCCTAGCCAGGAACTTGAGTACGACCTATCATGCATTAGCCCAATGTTTCCTCATCACAAGACCACATTACCTACCGTCTGATTGATATGATTATCCTCGACCAGCAGCACCTTGTGCCCCTTGCCGCCGAGCCTCCGCTTAAGCTCCTCGAACACAAGTTTTTGATTGAACACGACCTGCTGCGCGGTATCCTGATTGCGGTCGGTGCTGGACTCGCGCTCCTTCTGCGGGTCGAAGATGACGGCGAACTTGGACGGCTTGAGCGGGCGGTAGATAAACTGCAAGCGGCGGTCTGTCAGCAGCTGGTCGTAGTCGTACATGGGTGCTGCGCTCATCAATTCTTTCTTTTGTGCGGGGTCCGACACAACCACTATAGAGGCATTGCCGTGCACCATCGAGTTCAGGATCTGGTCCATGATCGTGATGACTTCGGTTGTCTCGTGCAGGACGAGCACAACATGGGTGAAGAGGACGGGGTCGTCACCACCAATCATGCGCTGGGCCTCGACTAGGCTGGGTTGTCCTGTGACTTGATGCGGGATACCGGTGGGCAGAGTCTGCTTGATGTGTCGGATGGTAGCTTCTCTGCTGTGCACCAACGGGCACACAACTAGAATCGAATACATCGGAGGCTGCAACGAGCTGCCAAGTGGCGACAGGCTGCGCTGAGCTCCAATGGCGGTGACAGTCTCCTCTGAGCTCATGGGAGAGTCGTCACTCGCCGATCTCTTAGATGGGAGAGCAAGCTTCATCTCCGGCTCGGCGTTCGCTAGTGTACTCTCCTGCAGGAAAGACGAGGCCGACGAGCGTTCTGAACGGAGACTTGACTTCCCGGTCAGAGCGGCACTGGTAAGAGAGTGATCCGAGCTCCCCGATGAGAGAGAAGGAGATGCACGAGACCGCTCGGACGCGGTAAGACTCGGTACAGGCGACTTGACCGATTCGCTCTTCTCAGAAGAACTGCTGGAGAAGCGCTCGTGACGGAACTGAGCGAGATGCGGCGGTTGTGTAAGCTTTGACAGGGGTGCTGCAGGCTGTATTGGCAACGCCGGGACCGGTATAGATGGCTCAAGTGCCGGTGTGCCTGGGGTTGAAGGCTTCGGTTGCGGATAGTCATCTTCTGAGGGCAGGCCGAACTTGATGGTAAAGAAGAAGGTCGAGCCCTTGCCGGGAATACTTTGAGCGTCCATTCGTCCTCCATGAAGTTCAACAAATTGCATCGAGATCGCCAGCCCAAGACCTGTACCCCCATGTTGACGCGTGCTGCTCGCATCGATCTGGCTGAACCGCTTGAACAAATACTTGGCCTCGTTCTCGGTGAAACCCAATCCTGTGTCAATGACTTCAAAGCGTACCATGGTCTCGTTATTAGCCAACGGTCCTGTCTTATCCGAAGGCTGGAGTCGGCAGCGTACGAAGATCTCGCCCTTTTGTGTGAACTTGATCGCGTTGCCGACGACGTTCAAGAGCACTTGACGGATGCGGAACTTGTCACCCTTGACCATCAACGGCACGCCTTCATCCATGACGTAGTTGAGCTCCAGTCCTTTCTGTATGGCGAGACCCATATTAAGGTCGTTCACCTCTTCCAGTAGAGAAGGCAAGTGGAGCCACTCCATGGTAAGCTTGATCATGCCTGCCTCCACCTTGGACAAATCTAGAATGTCATTGATGAGATTCAGCAGACTGTCCGTGCTAGCCTTGATAATGTTAACGTGTTCGAGCTGCTCTGGGTTGAGCGGGCTATCCAGCAGGAAGTTGACCATGCCGGAGATACCATTGAGCGGCGTGCGGATTTCGTGAGACATGTTGCTGAGGAAGCGACCTTTGGCGTCCATCGTTTCCTTGAGGGTCTGCTCAAGAAGCTTGTGGTCGTTGATGTCGGTAGCGGTTCCGTACCAAGTCTCTTCCTCACTATCCTCTGCGAGCGACTTCTCGAGCAAGATGCGAACAAGATGCCATCGATATTCTCCTGCCTTGTTACGGAGTCGGACTTCAGTAGAGTAAGAGGCGCGGCCATCAGCATCCTTCTTGATCCTGAGAATACCTGTACTAGCGAGCCTCGAGAGTTTTGCCTGAGGCATGTCCATCCTATCCGGCGAGCTCCCGGGGCTAGTGATCGTCTTCTCGGTCTCAGAAGAATCGTCGGACGACGACGAGTCTTGACGAGCATGTTCTGTCGGTAAAGAAGTGGGCACATTGGCAGAGCCATCGTCCGACATCTCTGGCAATTTGCATTTGATAACATCCTCAGGATGCACGTGCTCAAGGAAGCCATTCCCATGCGCTTGCGTCTCCGTCTGACCAGAGTAGGTCTCCCACTGAGAGTTACAGAATGTCAGACCGCGGCGATCGGAGACCACGAAGACCACCTGAGGACTGGAGTTGGCAAGCGCGCGATATTTGGCTTCTGATGCGGCAGTCTCTTGCTGGCGGGCAGAATTAATTTCTGCTAGGTGTTGATCATGGAAGTCCATGTTGGTTCCAATCCAATGTACGATCTGGCCACGCTTATTCTTCAAGGGCGCCACTCGTACATAGAACCATCTGTAGAGATTGTCAAATCTTCGTAATCGAACCTTCTTTTGCAGCTGCTGTCCCGTCCGCAGAGATTTGTTCCATTGCTCCAGATATCCTTCGCGATCATCAGGATGTATCGTATCCCAGGGCCCTTGTAGAACTTGATGTTGTTCCTGGCCTCGGTAGATCAAGAACTTAGAATTTACCCAAGTGAGGGCCCCAGTAGTGGGAAGGGCAGTGAAGGTCTGGACTGGTAAAGAGTCGATAATCGTGCGTAGAAGATTCTCGGACGGAGGTGGCATGATCGGAGCAGGCAGAATTTCTGACAAAGAGCTGCTCCGTGCGTGGCCGGCTGGTGTCAACGGTGTCCGAAGCCCAGGCGTAGTCGCCGTCGCGGTAGGGAGCGACTGGAACGAAGAGCTGAAATCCGCTCCATACGAATGGAGAAGCGAGTGCCCTCGAGGCGCCATTCGAGCTTTTCGCGATCCTTGCGCTTCTTCGGTGAGGCCCTTCTCATTCCTTGGCGTTGGTGCGTCGTCCTCAGGAGTCTCCGCTACGCTGCTAACACTCATTCTCTTTCCTGCGTGCTTTTCTGGCTTGCGGTTCTGTTCGTGTGCCGCGGGTTGTCCACGAGTGCTCCTCTTCTTGCTATCAAAGTAGCTTTCCACGGCTTCACTGCCTGCCAAGTGTCCTGGAGTACTAGTCACAGACTGCTTGCTGGACAACCCGAGGGCACTGGCATCCCAGCCTGGGGTACCCGCAATGGAGCCACCCGGGCTCGGTCTCGAGCGCCCAGAGTAATCCGAGGGACTTGTCACGCTCCCACCAGTAGAGTTGCCAATACTCTCAAGATCGAGATGCATGAGATTCTCAAGGCGCTCTGAACCCGCCATTGGCGCCAGGCCTGGTGTCTGACCTGAACCAAATCGCCGCTGCGCAGTGCCCGTCGCTTGAGCCTGCGCGTTTGAAAATTGCCACGCGTTCGAGAAGGAAGTCGCTAGATGGGGACCGAAATGCTTGAGAGAATTCGTAAGGTTTCGAGGATACGGTACGATGGGCGATAGGATGGATAGTATGGCAATGGGTGCTTTACGCTCAAAGTCCTCTCGTGGAGCCGTCGATTCTGGTACGGACTGCTCAGACACTCTTCTAGAGGGAGACGGGGTATGAGAGGGCGTTCCGGGATCGGGAGCCTGCATTGTCTGTGATAATGTGGGGTGAATCAGAGGTATATGTGTTACAGTGCTGGCTTTGTCGACACCGATCGCTTCGACAATGCCGTACTGGGTGTAGTCCTGGGTGGAACTAGAGGGGTTGAAAGTCTCTTCGTCAACATTGCTTGTCGCAAAGAAAGGATTCTCTGATGCATCATTCTGAACTGCGGGCGACGGAGCGGGGGACTGCGCCCAGGGCGAGCTAGGGAATTGCTCGTACTCTTCGTAGCGAGGTTGTAGTCGGCGATCATTTTGTTCTGATGCTTTAGACGCTTGGCCTGTGCGTGTTCGAACGTTTGAGGGCCGCTGGGCTTCCTGCGTGGATCCGTGAGTTTTTGTGGGCGGTTGAGGTAGATCTTCGTGTGACGAGTCGCTTGAGCTGTGGCCAGAAGAGAACGACGGTGAGTAGTCTCTAGTCAGTGTCACCACACGGCCTCTTTCCAAAACCCGATTGACACCGGAGTTGTCAATGAGCGGATCAGGTTCATGATCTAGGGCGCGCAGTACAGGGTACACAGCAACAGGCGTTGAAGTCTCTGCACCACCAACACTCGAAAAGTCAGGATCACTGAAAGTGGGCACTCTGGATGGAGTAGGGGTGGATTGTTGGTACGAGGTTCCGTCATAGGACATGGGCAGCACTTGTCGCAATGGATGCTCCGCTCTTGTTGCTGTTTGGGGTGCATGGCTGACGGTTCGAAGAAGCCCGCGCGGTCGTTGAGGAAACGCCGGCACTGGGCTGTCGGGAGCATCTTTCTTCTGGCGTTCGTGTCCCGCATACGAGTGGCGTGAAGGCAATTTCGGCCTCCTGTCTGGTATTATAGGCACCGGCGGAAGGTCGTCATGGTCCTCCGATTCCGGGCTTGGACTTTTCTCGGGCGCCTTTGCTTCGAATGTGGTCATACGGGGGCTCTCACCCTGAGCAGATGCATGGAACGCGCATTTCTGGCCCCACGGGACGTTCTCAATATCCGACGAATCCGCGGGGACGGCCAACGTCGCTCTTTCCACTCCGTAGTTCTCGTACATTATTTTTGTGACATTGCTCCACCACGCAGCGAGTCCGGGTTCCAAGTTCACTGACAGAACCAGGTCATATAGGTTCGGGCTTGGAAAACGTGGGTCTTCCGGGCGGGGGCTGTTCAAGGGCCTTTGCCCAGGCGCAAACGGTGTCCCTGACGCAGCGGGCGTGCTAGACTCGGATAGTACACGCTCTCGGGGTGCAGCATAGTCTCTGCCATACATTGCGGAAACGGTAGGCGACAGGCTCGTAAAGGGCTGGTGGAACGCGGACGACCACGCTGCGGGGGTGTTTGGGACGGTAGGGAAGGGGTACGAGGGGGTGCGGAGGGCGCGGCCGGCGGGTGTAGGGGGTACGCTGCCACGGATGGTTCTGGCAGACTCGGTCGACTCGGTCGAGGCGGTCTGCGCCGTGGGCAGCGGGCTGCTGAAGGCGCCTTCGAGCGTGGGCGACAGCGCGGAGGCGGGTTCCTCTTTGATGGGCGAGGGGCGACGTCCGCCGAGGGGCGTTCTCGACGCCGGGGTGGCCGCGTCTGCGCCCTGCGCCCGCGCCCGCTGCTGCTTCTGGATGGCCTTCAGCTGCAGGGTGCGCAGACGCTCGATCTCGAGCTCATCCGGCGACGACTTTGCCTGCGTCGCTTCGTGGACCCGGCCTGTGTCGGCGCTGTCGCTCATGTCGGCGTCGGTGGTGTCTTCATCGTGGGACTGCGCGTGCGCAGGTTCGTCGTCGTCCTGGTCGGGCTTGCTGGGGGGGAAGCGCGGCAGCGCCGGGCGTGCTGCTGGGTTTGGGTGCGAAGAAGCGGTGTCGTTCGCGGTGACGTCGGTGGGTTCGACAGGAGCCCTCGATGTTGGCGACGGCAACGGAGCCCGATTCATTCTTGCATCCCCCTATCTCCTCCAACGGACTGAGGGAGAGGACGTGCGAAGGATTCCACAATGGCCGGCGACAGGGCAGTTCATGCATTCGCGGAGACGGTGGGACTAAGACAAGACAGCCCTTGACAGCGCAGCGTCCCTTAAGTCCACAATGACGTACCAGCAGAACCCTGGAGCGCGACAGCGACGAAGCGACGACCCGATGCGGCGGGCGTGAGGCTGCAGCAGGCGGACAGCAACAACAGCAGCGCCGCAATATTGGCCGGACTGCGCTGGCGATGCGGTCGGGCGGGCAGGCTGGCGTGCAGCGAGAGCGGACTGACTGACAGCGGGCTAAGCTGGAGACTGTTTCCTGGCACAAGGCTCGCAGGACCAGGGACGCAACTGTAGTCCGGCCCCAGTGCTGCCACTTCCACCTTCTAGCGGGCGGGTCCGCCGTCTACTGCAGACACGCAAATGTTCAGGCGCCTATTCTGCGCCGCTCCAACGGCACAGTGGCTGACGGCTGGTATGGCAGAATGTATATTCATTCGCCTCTGCACACGCGGAGCTGCGAGCCGCCCTCAAATCTGGCGTGCGCAGGGCAGGGGCGATACGTCATGCCAAGCCCGCTTAACGCAGGTGAGCGGACCAGCCCACAGTGACCCGCGCTTCGAGCCTCGAGTGAATGAACGGTAATGGCAGCATCACGACGCGATGCATGACTGGTACACGCCGCACGCGAACAGCAAAATTCTCCTCGAGAGCCCCGAGCCCAGCCACGCACCCTCGTTTCCCTTTGAGACGAGCCACCGCTCGCCCGACCTGCTGGGCCTGCGGTGGTGCGGCTCTTCTAACAGTAGTAACCCTCGCGTAGCACCGCTCCTACACTCCGTCGATAATGCAATCAGACGCAGCACCAGTGCGCAACATTGGACGCTACGTCTCTCAGCGCCACACTGCGAACCCCATGCCCGACGAAAGCGCTCTAGGCTCATCGCCGATGGCGGCACATGCGTCCGCCGAACATCCTCATCTTCCCCATGCTGTCTGGATCCCGCCTAGCGCGCGCTGCCTCGCATCGCGATCTGGGAACAAACTCATCTATTTCCCGACACCAGGACAAGCCACACCCCGTTGCGATCGCTCGACAATCGATCGCGGCCTGGCCAAGTCCGTTCAGCCTCATTCGAGACCGGTCTGGAGAGCTGACACGCCAAATGGGGAATTTCCGCGAGTAGGCGCGCGTGTCTTCGTGCAGCACCTCGCTACATCATACGCCCCTAGCCCTAAATTGTAACAGCCCAACGTAGGTGTCTACTGTACGACTCGCTGCAACGACTCCCTTTTCTAATCGGCCACCATGCTCCCACAATTGACACGCCATCCCGCGCCACGCACGCTTAGGATGCGTGCTCCGGGAACACGTGTTTGTCCAGTGTATTTGGCCGCACTCGGGCGCCAACCCAATGGCGCGCCGCACGCTGCCTCGCCATCGTACGACAACTAAATGAACGTTGGTAGCACGCCAGAGCAGGGCCATTGAGGTTCCGGTCTTGACACCAACGCGCCAGGAACAGGGTTTCGCGGACACGCCCGGGCGGCGGTATTCCCACGTGGACGCCGAAATTATCCTCCATGATCAGGCTAGGCAAGTAATACGATTCACTCTACTTATCTCACAAAACCCACCAACAACAACAGCGACACGACACTGCCATCTAAAATCCGCTACCCGTGCAGCCCAACCTCCCGTCCTCCATAGTACGTTGTTCCGTCCCCATCGCCCCACTGCCTACCGTCAACATCCACCTTGTACCCACCACCTCATCCTATCCAAATCTCACACACCAAGATACGTGCCGCTTGAGATGCGCTTTACACAGGTAACCGGCTTCCAGCTCGGCGCAGCCCCGCCGGCCGGCGGCACATTCTCCTCCGCATCGGCGAACGGATCCGCCTCCTTCTCCTCCGTCTTGCTCTCGCCCGCCGCAGCGGCGACCTGGCTGACTGCAAGCCCGCTGCCGAATGCGAGCGAGTGTGCGCCGGTAAGTTCCCAGCGCGCCTCACTGTTCCCGGGCTTCGCCTCGCCGTCGGTGAAGAACCGCACGCGCATCGTCTGCGCCGGCTGGTCGCGGGAGAAGGTGACCTCGCCTAGACGCCAGTAGATCAGGCCCTTTTCGCGGGAAAACGTACCTGCCGGCTTCGACTGGCAGGATGTAGCCTTTGAGCCAGGCTCGAGCCTGAGTACCAACACCACATTTTGCAGTGTGATGCTCGTCTGGTCGCCGATGTTGAACTTGGGGTTGAGCCCGTAGTTAAGAAGGACCGAAGTCTGCGTAGGCTCCGACTTCCACACGGGGGATAGTAGTATCGGAGCGAACGAGGCAAGGTTCTCAGTCTCGAGGTGTACCTGGTAGTGAAATGCTACCGAGGTCTTTGTGATTCTGGAGAGATCCACGGTGTACTCTCCAGGCGTGTCCGTCACCTGCTCCACGAACGCAGGATTGGGCGCGACCTTCTCCAAGACGGGGAAGTTCTCCAACCGGATGTTTTCTGTCCCAAAGGGTCCAGATGAAATATCGACAGGATTGAAAGCGAGCGCGACCTGTCCAATGACCAACGATTTGGTGACGTGCCCTTGTTCGAACCACGCGCTGACAGTCTCTACTAAAGATGCATTCAAACCGGGCTCGTGCATGTCTGGGTGCTTCATCGTCGTACTTGTCGAACTACTCAAAGATCGTCCGGAGCGAATGGACTGCGTGTCTGACGCGGGATGATCATCCGTTGCCAGGCTACGGTGTGGAAGCTTGAAGACAGGAGATGCTGGCTGAGGTGGAACTGCAGGAGGTGGGAAGGTCGTGTTTTCGGAGCTCGCTGATGGAACCGGGGGCATTTCCCCGATGCTTGTGAGTTCAGGTGTTGCGGGATTAGGTACAAAGATCGTATTACGGACGTCGCGTCGTCCCCGCAGGGTTCCTGAGCGTCTGGGTGGTACAGCTTGCTGTATCATTGTCAGCATCGAAAGAGCGCTGTCATGAATAGGCCTCATACCGCTCGTAGGGTGTTAGCCATATCAGCCATGGCAGCGTTGACATCGCCTTCTTCTTCTTGGATCGGCGCGTTCTTGATGTCAAGTTTGAACTGCGGCGGCGGATTGCCCAACTCATTACCACTCCTGATGAAGTCAGCCATGCAGTCCGAGGTAGTATATAGTGAACAGAACTCACAATCCTGCTTCTCTTGCTTCGTTCTCAGCTTGCGTGATCGCATCGATGGCAGACAACGGTTTGGAAAACCCTTCATCATCCTTTTCGGGCTGTTCATTGGCTTTAGCATGATCCAGCAAAATCGCACCAGGTAGATTCACCTCAGCTCTCGGCTCCTCATGATGGGGAGGTGCCAGTGGCTCAATCAGTTCGGGTATCGTATCGTGGGTGGTACCGTTAACAGCTGCCGGGGCTGGCGTAGGGCTAGCGGCCCGTTCCTCGAAAGGTTCAGGGCTTGCCCCATTGGGACGGTCTGGGTCGGCACTAGACTTGCGGGTATGCTTGGGTGAGGCCGATGCGTCTGAGGGGCGCGGAGTCGCGCCTGTCGCAGACGATCCAGGACGATCTATAGAGGAGCTAGCTGTGTCGCGATCTTTCGATTTGATTTTGCCAAATCCGGGGAAACCAGAACCCAAGTTGGAGTTTGACTTTCTTTCCGGCGACGATTGACGACCATAAGGATGCATGCTCTGTCGACGGCGGTTCAAAACAGTTCCAAAACGCTTCAATGGGTTCGAACTATGTTTCCCTTTTTCTTCTGGTACTACAAAGTGGTTAGTCGCACCCTCATAAGAGCCAAGCGCAAACATACCAGACCCGCTTTTCTGACTACGGTCGTCGTCCGCTTGTATCATGGGGGGCGGGGGCATAGGTGGAGGAGGGGCCAAACTCCTTGATGGCGTGCCTACGCTGCTGCCCTTGCGGTTGGCTGGCGGTGGTTTCTCTCCACTGCGCATCCTCAATGCCCATGTCTGGATCTCGTCGGCGGTCTCGATATTAAGCAGCACATTCAAGGTTTCCTCCGCGCTGATGCGGTTGCGCTCTACCTGGTCAACCTCGTGTGTCTGGAATTGCGTAAGAGCGTCGCGCAGGTGGTTGAGCCTGCTTTCGTCCACAGCCTGCAGTTTCTCGAACACGTAGGGAGCCTGCGATTCCCATTGCAGGGTCGCATTCTCGACGTCAGCAACGGCGCTCGCCACAGCAGATGCCTTCGCTTTTGCGCCCTTCTCCCTGAGCTTCTCTGCCTTCTTCTTGGCCGTGTCGATCTCGCGGGCCATGGACGCTAGGTTGCCGGATATGGTCGACATGCCCTGCACCTCGCGATTGGTCGTGGCGAATTCTCGCAGTGGGCGCTCGACGTCGACCTCAATCTTCTGGGCGAGGGTGTGGTGCGACTCGGCGACAGCCTCGGTTGCGCTCACGATCTTCTGCCATGGCGTCGAAAAGACGCTGCTTCAGTCAGCGCATGCCCTCGTGCTAGGCGCAGAGATGGGTTCGTACCCCAGATCGGACGAGTCGTCTGGCGGGCGCTTGTTCGCGAGCTTCCGTAAGCCTTGCACGTAGGCTTCCTCTACGCGGCGGCGTTCCTGCTGCCATGAGCCTCGACAACCAGTCGCGAGGAGAGACACGCACCTGCAGCCAGTCGGCAATGTGGGCATTGAGCGCGCTGACATGCTTCATGCGCCCATTGAGGACGTCGACGGCCTGCTGCGGCGGCAGCGCATCCTGCGGGTGTTAGCAGCTGTAGCTCGGGCGGCGGCCCAGATGTCGTACCAGCAGGCCCGGGTATTCTTTGCGCTGGAGCTCCATGGCGGGGGGTGGGGAGACGCGCGGCGGCCGCGGAGAGGCGATGCAGCGCCTTTCACATAGAAGATCTGCCCTTGGAGCTGGCCGGGAGTGTCGCGGAGCTGATGCGATGCTGTGTTCCTACGACGACTCACTGCGCTGTCCCTCGGGTGAGCCTTGCCCGCTTGGAGACTAGGCCTAAACGCGCGGTTCGCCCGGGATTACGTCAAACGGATGTCGGTGTTGTCGGCGGTATTATAATGCTGAGAGACGCAGCGAGGGCGTGGGCAAGCAGATTATCGCGGGGAACATCCCCGAGCATCATAGCGCGTTGCGCCGGGTGATCTCGTGGGCAGCAGGGAAGACACCATTTGGAGTGGCCGAGCGTTCGCAGCAAGAGCAACAGCAACCACCCCCCTGGCTTGGCCTCCTAACAGTATTCCTCACGTCTCACAACACCAGTCCCCCGCAGATGGCAGCCGACTGGCGCTCAAAGCTGGGCTTCTCTGTGCGCTTGGCCGCAGTCACCAAAATGCAAGTACCATGACCACACATGCCGTCAATTCGAGGCTCGCAAAGGGCGTTCAGTCCGGAAGGAGCATCTCGTAAGAGCACCTCATCTACGCAGATCACAGCCGAATTGGGCGATGCTGCCGATTTCCGTGACTGATTTACTTGGCCGATTGACAATGAGATGCTCCTCACATATGTGTTCCAGTGTGGAATATCCATTTGAAAATCAATTTCGATTTATGACCCAGATCCCAATACATAGAGCGCTGTTGTGCGTGTTCTAACCATTCTCAGAACATCGGCCCACCAAGGATCGGATCCCACCATCTGCGCATCTGACGCGCGCCGGGAAGCAACAGTGCTAGAATCACAAATTTACGAAAAGGCGCAGAATGCTGTACTGAGCTCTGTTTCTACCAACAGAACTCATCCAGACTGACATTGCCCAGGAAGACTACGAAAAGCTGTGCGAGCACGCAATAACTAGCCTGGGTGCGCCTGCAAATACCTTCCATCCATATGAAGTACTCAACCCTCATCACCGCTCCATTCCGTGTCTGACTCCTACCAGGATGAAGACCATGTCCCCACGCCATCCGGCATGGACATTGGTGAATATAGGAACGCCATATACCACCGCGAAGGGACTTCCTCTGTCGTATACAAAGCAGCCACTGCCAAACACGAAGGTTACTTTGCTTCTTCTGGAAAGACGGGCAAACTAGTCGCTCTGAAAGTCACCACGCCGTCTCAGATGGAGCCACCGCACAACTCGAAACGTGAAGCCCGGATACTGGCACTCGCGGCGTCTAATCGTGTTATTCCACTTCTGGAAACCTTCAACGAGCCAGGCTCGAGATTCGTGTTGGTATTCCCATTCATGCCATTCGACATGAGCCGGCTTCTACGGGACCAAAAACTCTCGAAAGCTCAGACTCAGCGCGCACTTAAGGACCTGTTCTCAGCTCTGGAATTCGTGCACGAGCGCGGAATCATACACAGAGACATCAAGCCCTCGAACATACTACTCAAGTCGTTGGATGGCCCGGCCTACCTCACAGACTTTGGCATTGCATGGGCCCCTGACACGGTTGGGTCGGAGCCCACGGACTCAAAGATCACCGATGTTGGAACCACATGCTACAGGCCGCCAGAGCTTCTTTTTGGAAACAAGAGGTACGGCTGTGAACTTGATCTCTGGGCTGCCGGGTGCACCGTTGCTGAAGCTCTGGTTCCCGGCCATCCAACGCTGTTTGACTCCGGGGAGCTGGGCAGCGATCTAGCTCTCATATCGAGCATGTTTAGCAAGCTGGGTACTCCCAACGTGGATGTATGGCCGGTACGTACTTGTCTCTATGTATGTGTACCATGCTGATGGTTTCGCAGGAAGCTGCTGGGTTTCCAGATTGGGGCAAAGTGCAGTTCATTGAATTTCCAGCCAAGCCGTGGTCTACCCTGCTTCCTGGCACCTCGGATGTCGAACAAGCTCTTGTCGGGCAATTAGTTCGCTATGAGAGTGGCGATAGGTTGAAAGCAGCGCAGGTAAGCTCGTCCATGTAGCGCGTCCAAGTGTGGAAGCTGATATATGCAGGCTCTCGAACATCCGTACTTCATTGAATGATCGGTCCCTGGCCTTCAATAAAGCAGTGAACAGAGTAAATATGCACAACGATACAGCGGCAAACGCAACCAAGAGCGCAGAACAAGGATTTACAGAGCAAAATAGATGTAGACAGCCCAAATGTTCAGATGTGCAA
Source organism: Paraphaeosphaeria sporulosa (assembly GCF_001642045.1). Lineage (NCBI taxonomy): Eukaryota > Fungi > Ascomycota > Dothideomycetes > Pleosporales > Didymosphaeriaceae > Paraphaeosphaeria > Paraphaeosphaeria sporulosa. The sequence continues at coordinate 984,889 of NW_017253360.1, read as the reverse complement.
TTTCATGTTACCGCGTCCATGTGCTCGGCCAATCTCAGCATTAGGCCGTCCCTCTCATCAAGTTTGGTACTGGCGCTGTGCATAGCGTGGTAGATTTCCACATTGGTGGGTGACGCGCTAAAATAGACTTGCCTGTTGGAGAGCTGGCTAATGCAGGGCACCCTTGAACTCGACCTCTCGCACAACAAACCCCACGATCCTTGTTGTGTCGCCTCGAGCTCCACATACTGCATGTCGTCACGCCCGCGGTAGCTGCTGCCAGGCGACAGCTGCGCTTCACGTAACGCCCCTCTGCTCGAGATCCACAACACCCCTCCATCAACGACCTGCACGCCAACACCATGGCCTTCCTGTTCCGCAAGTCGGCAAAGCCCAACATCGAGCTCGTACGCTCCACCAAGGAGCTGACTACCCGCCTGAGCGAGGAGACAAAGCCCAACCCCAAGGTACGCTTGCCAACGCATCGCTGGTGGGCTTCCGACTGACGTGCGACCAGATAGAAGATGAGCTGGCCCGAGACCTGCAACAGCTCAAGATCAGGCTCCAAGGCACGCCCGGTACCTACTTGTTTTCTTGATTTCACCGCAGTCACTGTCTGCTGGAACACATGTCTGACAATTTGCAGAGTCGGAAGTAAACCCGGCGTCCGTATTCGAGCTGCTGAGCCTCATCATCCAAGAAGACCTGCTCTTCACCCTCGCGAACAACATCCACAAGCTGCCCTTCGAATCGCGCAAGGACGCTCAAGTCATCTTCTCGACCGCATTCCGCTACAAGCCTGCTGGCGCCCCAGATCCTCAGGTCCTGCACCACGTCATACAATACAGACCCGAAATCATAATATCATTATGCCGAGGCTACGACCGGCGAGAGAGCGCTATGCCGTGTGGAGGCGTGCTACGAGAGGCCCTTAAGTACGACTCCATCGCCGCACTGCTGTTGTACGACGAGCCGACACCGGACGGAAAGACGCGCGACCTCGCAAGCGTGAATCCCGATGTACCATCTTCAGGAGAGGGCGTCTTCTGGAAGTTCTTCGATTGGATAGACAAGGGCGCATTTGAAGTTAGCGCAGATGCCTTCAACACATTCAGAGTATGAAAGCCGTAAGATCAAGGGCAGACACCAGCTGACGGAACTAGGACATTCTTACGAAACACAAGAGCTTGGTGGCCGGGTACCTACAAACGAACTTCGACATGTTCTTTTCGAGGTACAACACGATACTGATCCAATCAGAGAGCTATGTCACAAAGCGGCAATCTATCAAGCTCCTGGGCGAGATCTTGCTCGATAGAGCGAACTACAACGTCATGACGCAGTATGTTGACTCGGGCGAGCACCTGAAAATCATCATGAAGCTGCTGCGGGACGATCGGCGCATGATCAACTACGAAGGATTCCACGTCTTCAAGGTGAGTCCTCGACATACCTAAACTCCGGGCTTGAATTTTAACGATTGCAGGTTTTTGTTGCTAATCCCAACAAATCCGTCGCCGTGCAGCGCATCCTCATCAGCAATCGCGAGAAACTACTGCGGTTCCTACCCAACTTCCTCGACGACCGTACCGAGGACGAGCAGTTCAACGACGAAAAAAGCTTCTTGATTAGGCAGATAGAACAGCTCCCCAACGCGCCCATGGCAGCTCCTGCGGCAGCATGACATGTGCCGCGCGTTCGGTGTAGTAGTTTCTCGTTTTGTTTTTGCATGGATGGAGTTTATGGGTGGCGCATAGGCTTGGAGACGATTACCCGATTGAGCACTGCAGGCATTTCTGACATCAGTGCGTATGTATACATGCTTGACGAGACCATGCTTTGGGAGGATGAGCGCGACTTTTGGCTGTTGGAGATGGAGGCTTTCATGTGTGCGATGGAATTGCTACCGGCTGAGCCAAGGATTGGGCCAGTACTATCTTCGTTCATCCATCAACACCGATCAATTCTGCTCTCGTGTGAAGATGCAATTGCATAGATGAAGCAGGCTTGCTTATGATTTCTGAAGGTTGCTTCGTACATTGTAGAGTGGCGAAGTGAGGCCTGGCATCGGAGTTTTATGATGACCTCTCCTCGCGCGTGATTGGCTGCCGATTCCTCCGCGATCTGTGCTTCAACATCAACTGCGACATCAACGCCATCGCAACACCCGCAGCTCCCACACCCACAATGGCCTCCAAGCTGGTACCGTTCATGTATCGCAGCGGGCCCCGCGCCTTGCGCCAGCTCCAGCGGACCCAATGGCGGGCCTTCAGCGTCACAGCCCCCGCGCGCAGCGACTCCCTGATGGTGGTGAGTAGCTCTTCGACGTCTTCGCACCTGCGAATGCACCGCTGACGGAGCCTCCAGCACCGCGACACGCCCGAGAACAACCCGTCCATCCCGTTCAAGTTCACCGCGCAGAATGAGGAGCTCATCAAGGAGATTGTCTCCCGGTACCCCTCGCAGTACAAGAAGGCGGCCGTCATGCCGCTGCTCGACCTCGGCCAGCGCCAGCACGGCTTCACCAGCATCAGCGTCATGAACGAGGTGGCCCGGATACTCGAAATGCCGCCCATGCGCGTCTACGAGGTCGCCACCTTCTACACAATGTACAACCGCACGCCCGTCGGCAAGTTCCACGTCCAGGTCTGCACAACGGTAAGTGGGCAGCGCGTGCATTGAGCTGGCCCAGCTGACAGCCTCAGACCCCCTGCATGCTGTGCAACAGCGACGCCGTGATGAAGGCGGTGGAAGACACGCTGGGCATCCACCACGGACAGACCACCAAGGACGGCCTTTTCACCTTCACCGAGGTCGAGTGCCTCGGCGCCTGCGCCAACGCCCCCATGGTCCAGATCAACGATGACTACTACGAGGACCTCACATACGAATCCACCACCTCGCTGCTCAAGGCGCTGCAGAACGCTGCCGAGAAGACCGGCGCACAGCCCGGAACCCCGGGTCTCGCGGGCGACGGATACTCGATCATCACCGGCGAGAACAGGAATGTGGAGGACAGGTCGAGCATTGACCAGGGACGGGGATACGAGGCTGGCGGTGTGAAGGTGCCGACGCCGGGACCGTTGAGCGGGAGGGCGAGCTGTGAGCCTGCGGGCGGTCTGACGTCGTTGACGAGCGAGCCGTGGGGTAACGAGACGCTGCGGAAGGACGGAGAGCTATGAACTGTAAATATTTGAGGTTCTAGCTATGTTCGGATGTACGTCCAGAGTTGGGCTGATAGTTGCCAGCATTTGTAGAACACGTCAACAACAATTTCTTTTGACCAGTTGAGGTACGTGCTGGTGAGGTTGCCCACGAATCCAGTGCTTATAATCATGACATCTCAAACAGTGCGACGCAGCGTACCGCTTACCCAGGTACGGTAACAGAGAGAGTATGACAGGCGTTGGGAAAGGACTGCAGAGTCAAATGGTCGAAACGTTCACGGCAAAGTTGAGTGAACATTGGGTTTTCCAGGCACTCCAACACTGAGTGCACGAGTTGATTTTGGCCAATAGTGCGCTTTCTACGAGTAAGCGCGAATGCATGAGTGGCATAGGTATTGCTCGGAAGCCATGCTAGACGGGATGGCGCACGAACATCTGTAGTAAAAGTCCTGTTCCTGGGCTGAGATGGGCACTGGCCGTCAATGTAGAACAGGCTGGCATGCACGTCTCCAATGCAACGGGATATATGTATCTCTGAGCACGAAGGCGGACATATAAAAGTGACCAATCGCAGGCGACTTAGCCCGCGGTGAATGTTATCGATGCAATCCTCTTGGCGCCCACCTCTCCCCACTTGCCTCACCTTACCCGCAAGCTGCCGCAAGGTCCCCTCTTTGTCGCGCAGACAGCAGCCATGGATGCCCACCAGCCCGAACCTGCGATCAAGTTCAAGCGGCGCAAAACCACGCACACGAAGCGCGCGCGCGTAGAGACGGACGACGTGACCACGCTGGCGGTGCCCCGTTCGCCAGATGCCGTTCCGACCGTTACTGTTTCGCCTGCTCTCGAGGAGGACGGGACTTCCCTCGCCCTGAAAGAGATATTGCGCAACCGCAAGCGGCCCCGCGATCGCCTCCGCGAGGCTGCGGCGCGCGCGGAGCTCACAAAGACGCAGACAGTCGTGCTGCGAGAGCAAGATGCAGATGCGCCGAGGCATGGTTACACGAGCCGTTTCGTGCCGCAGACAGGACAGGTCATTGATACGGACGATCAACAGATGTATGTCGTGTTTTCCAGCTGCCTTCTGGATTCCCCAATCTACCACTGTACGGCATGGAGGCTAACGAGCCAGTACGGAATACATAGAAGCCCGCCAAGCTGAAAAGAACCACCGTCTCTATGGCTGGCCTATACCGCGCCATCTTGTATCCGCCGTTGCAACCCTGGCATCTGATCCGCCATCTCCGTCTGCACACACAGCAGCGCTCAGGCTCAGCCCGCCTACCGCGCCAGAAGCCCGCACAAAATCCGAAGACCCACCCGACGACGAGAAGGCTCGCCGCCTCGCGGCCGGCATGGGGAAGCTCGAGGAGATAGATCTCGGACCGGCATCTACCTCGCGCGCGGAGGCTGCGTGGAAGAAGCTGCAGGGTGGAAGTGGAGGCGGAGGCGCGCAAGACCAACCTGCTAAAGTGCGGCTGGGTAGAGATGGGAAGCCCCGTCGCCAGCCGAAGCGGAGGAACAGCGAGGACATACGGCGCGACGCCATGGTCGAGGCCGTTCTGCGGGAGGCAAAGCGTACGTATCCCTTCCTTCCTTTCCCTTTCCTCCTACACCATCCTAGTCCCCCGCTGACATTGACCCCTAGTGGACTACTTCGACTCGGCGCCCCCTCCCTCCACCTCCACCACTAACATGCAAACCAACAACGACGAAGCCCTGGTCGAGCAGTTCCGCCAGGAGTTCCTGGACTCGATACAAGAGCGGCAGCAGCGGAAGCCTGCTCCCCCTGCGCGCGGGGAGAAAGAAGCGCCCAAGGGACCGAAGTTGGGCGGGTCAAGGAGTGCGAGAGCGAAGATGCATGCGCTTGAGGAGGCGAAGACCAGCAAGAGGTGAATATCAAATAGTGCTTTGTGCTGTTGATTTGATTCGATTCTGGGGGAAGCGTGGTTGCTGCGCGGCCTTCTATTTATTTCGTTTCGTTTCGTTTCGTTTCGTTTCGTTTCGTTTCGTTTCGCATTTTTATTATCTCTATCCTAGTGCCCTACTAATACCCCCCGAAGTACTAGGGTCAGCGATGGCCGCGTGCTGCAGCCGGATGAGTGGCACCGGACGGATGTCAAGAGCTCGACGTGGTATACGGAGAAATTTGGTTGATACGGCTGGGGTTATGGGAGAGGCTGGGCGTGGGATCCTGTATATATGCAAAGCATACTCCTCCATGGTCCGGGGTCATGGACATTGGAGTTAGGGTGGAGGAAAGATGGGCTTGAGTACGGGATTGATGGTATGGGAGGTGGGAATGGCTACGAGAAACTGGACGTGATTTTGAAATTTCAGTGAGTTCTTGAGGTCAGCGCGATTGTTAGCGGAGTTGTGCCTGGTCAGCTTGTGTTGAAGGCAAATGCCTCTAGCACGCCGCAGGTGTGTAGTAGACGATAGCGACTCCGCCGTGCCGGAGTTATTCGTCACTATTACACCTCATTTTATCAGCAGACTTTGTTCCATCGTTCACAAGCGGCTACATTTTATGATCTGGAAATCGACCAAATGACCACTGACATCCTGTCTAGCTTCTGATCTACCGAACTCACGCATCTTCGACGACTCCGTCCCAGAATACCGGCGTCTCGAATTCGACCTGTAATATTTTAGCCATACCGCGACTTTCCGGGACCACGAAACGTTACTTACCCACGCCCCACATTTCTCCCCAACAAATCTAACCATTCCATGCTCCCCGGGTTCCCGCCGAAACTTCTCTTGTCGCGTCCTGCACTTATCACATGGCGCCAGGTAATTGTGCAGCCCAACATGCTCCAGACGTCCCGTCCTCTCCGCCCCCGTCTTCCTCTCGACATCCAACACCCACACCGCTGCTAACGCACTCGTCCTCTAGACTATCTCGAACGGCCCAGCCCTCTCCGCCAACTAGTTCCTTAGCCGTCTCCGCAAGGCTCTCCTCGATTATTAGAACCGCAAGGACGTTCGCTTCTACCGGGTCGCCATCGCCCCAATACCCCTCCATATACGTTGGCGTATACTTGATCTTGACTTTCTCCCAGAAAGTTCCTAGATTCTTCAGGAAATTGGAATCGGCAACGCACCCAGTCACATCCTCGGGGTGGGACAGATTAGTCCCGTATTTATTCCAGTAACCCTCGTCGTAACTGTCCTCGGAAGCGAAATCGTCGTCCTCATCTCCATCTTCATCGCCACCCTCGCCCTCGCCGTTCCCCCCGCTGCGTACCTTAGCTTCATTCCAAATTGCACTCACAATCACTCCGTACTTACAAGTTAACCACGAATCGGCTCCCGGAAGCCTCCCAATCCTTACTATGATCATAAGTCCTAAACAAATGCACATCCAGCTCCAGCACCTTCAACGCGCATGCCTCCGGCAGCCCAATCGCCCTCCCCAACGCCCCAAAATCCTCATCCACAAAGTCGTCCTTTTCCTTCCCCCGAGGCACGATAGCATCGTAATTGTTCTCGTACTCATCCATCAAACACGTTCTCCCCATTGTCACGCTCAGGCCTGCAGCCCGGATGCGTCCCAGGTCGAACACACTCCTTCCATCCAGCGTGAGTTCCTGGGACGAATACTTGGGGTACCGCACGATAGAGTGCTTCCACAGTGTCGCGTGCGCATAGAACTGCTCGAGGCCTTCTGACAGAATTTGCCGGCTAGTCAGCAGCCACTCGAGGTTCTTGGCCTTTCGCTCTTCATAGACCCTGTCGTCTCGCGTGTACGAGACGCACAAATGGACGCAGGATTCATCGAATGATGTGTATTGGTTGAGGAGGGCGAAGTGGTAGACACGGTCGCGGAGTTCGCGAGAGAGGCGGAAGAAAGGGGCATAGTTGTCCCGTTAAGAATGGGTATTGTTTGCTTGTTATGCTACAAGGGAGTTGGATGGTGTTGCTCCTGAGCGACTTTCGTACATACACCCACTTGGCATGATGTTCCACAGCGGTCAGACCAGAGTGCTGCCTAGGTCACATGCCAAAACAGGCCAGAAGAACCGCACCGCACCGTGTCTGCCTCGTACGAATTGGCGAGGTGCCGTGCCCCACTCCCGCTAAGATGGTAGCCTGTAGTCGTCGCCCTAGATACGATGCATGTATGAAGGGGTAATGGCGAGGCTACCTGGTGACTAAGATGGAAGGGTGCTGGGAGCCCAGTGTCAGACCGATGCCGACAGGTGATTGAGGCATTTCGGCCCCCACATTCATGACTCACTTCCTATAGGCCACTTTATCTGAACATACCGCAGCATCGAACGTACTAAGATTCAGACTTGACCGACCACATCAAATCGCAAAGCTAGAATGCCATTGCTATCGTTGCCCCTGGAAATAATACAACAGATCTTCGAATGCGTGGAGACACTGCATCGGGCCAGTCTTTTCTCCTTCAGCTTGACGAGCAAAGCTTGTCACAAAGCCTCCGCGTTTCTCCTCTTCCGGCGCCTCGCCGTGATTGTAAAGGATCGCGACAGACTGCAGGACGACGTGAATACCCTTCTCTCGGCGCTCTCCCGCACCGATTCCGCCCGTGAAGTCCAATGCCTTTGTGTCAAAGGCGCTCTACAGCTCAAGCCAACGAGGAGAGAACGGGACAGCGACGCCGTTTATCCGCACTGGAGACGTGTGAACTGGTTGGAACAGGAAGGCCTCGTCGATATCCTGCCCGACGAGGAGCCGAACTGTTACCACAACAGCTATGTCGTCTATGACCAAGGCGTCCCCGGGAAGTCTTCAGATGATGAAGTTATAGCCTGGGGTCCCGTGGTGACCCTGCTCCGAGGAATACCTCGCTTGCAAGACCTGATATGGGACTGTGAAACGCAATTCCCGCCCTGTCTCCTGGAAACTCTGCACGAGCGGCTTCCCCATTGCCGCCTCCACCACAAGACCTTTCGGTTCCGCACCTTGCTATGGGGCGTCCCGTATCCGTACGAGATGCAGCTTGCTACATCGTCCTCTCTGCACAGCCTAAAGCTTACCTGCGCCCGCCGCGATTCCGACGGCGACGATGACTTCAATCTCGAAGCCGTCAGGGAACTTGTGACGCTTGCTCCCAACCTCAAAGACGTTACCGTCCTGCACATAGAGCCGTACGACACTAAAAGATTCGATTTCCGTCGCCGAGACGCCTGGCAAGGTCTTCCAGGGTATACTCCCGAGGCACGCGGATCACTGACATCGCTGTCCCTTAAAGGCTGCGGCCGCTTGCTAGATCATCTCGGTCCCTGGGCTCGCTACACAGACTTCATGTGCCTGCAGCACCTCACCCTCGGGGGTTCGTACCAATACGAGACATATGCATTCTCTGGCGCAGACATGGAGTGGCTCGTGCAAACGCATGCGTTCCCACGACTGAGCACACTCTGCGTCAGTCTGACGCGCGACGACAGGTTCCTCGAGCGCCCGCATTACAGTGCCCAAGCCGCTTCGTTCTTCGGGTCCTTCCCGCCCCTGACTGAGCTCTCCGTCCACGGCCCGCTCGACGACCCCATCTTCTCCGCCATTCTCGCCCGCCACGGCCCAACGCTGGAAAAGCTTCAGCTGCGCCCGCTCGAGGAGCGGGGGAGGTGGCATAACGGGCGCGCGCGCACCGACATTCCCATGCAGTTTTCCGCACAGCACCTCCGGGACATGGAGCGGCGCTGTCCCAGGCTGGCACACCTCGCGCTCCCCATAAAACGACACCAGTCTCGCCCTGAGGAGGTCGCGCTGTATAGATGCTTCGGCGACATGCGTGCCCTGCGCACGCTGTTCCTCACGCTGGACTGCGCCGAGTGGCGCGTAACCCGCGACGCGAGCTACGCGCCGCCCTTCACCGGCACGGATGCGGATGAAGAGGTGGCGGATGTGGCAAATCGGCGCCTGCTGAGGGGAACTGTGAAGGAGATGCTAGTCAACTGCGCGGTTGACGAGGCGCTCGTACGTTCCATCTGGGGCGTCGTTGCCGCAGCGAAGAAGGGCGCGAAGATGGAGTTGCTGAAATTGTGGACAAGGGGTGGAGGCGAGTTTGGGGATCATAACGAGTTCTCGATCAGCAGAGTTACAAAGGTATTAAGTCGGTCGTGGGTGGTTGAGAAGGGGGCGGGGGAGCGTGGAGAGGAGATTGTAGTGAGGGATGTGGAGAGGTATGGGAAGAAGAGCTTTTTGTCTGAAAAGTCAGTGGTGGGGCAGGTGTTTAGGGAGATGTGGGGTGGGGAGGAGAGGGAGGATTGGGAGAATGTGTGGAGGAGTGTTCCGCTCGAGGTGTAGGGGGGAGGCGGGTTGCGGGATGGATAAGTGAAGACGGAAAGTAGTTGGAGAATTGTACTGCTACGCATGTTGTGGAGATTGAATGTTTTCGAGAAAGAAACTGATATAGCTGATCTTCTTGTGCACTTCACGAAAGTCTCATTGGAAGCTCGCCATGTCAAGCCGAAGCCATCTTTGAGGCAGAGAAGAGCTGCCTAAGGGTTCGCTGAGATGCTTAGTCAATTGCGTGAGTGCCCGCACGCAATTCATGGTCGTAGTAGGTGTACCAGGGTGTTGCGACTAGTTCTATGTCGTGGAATCATTGCTGCTGAAGCGTACGAAAAGCTGGCAACGGTAGTTAGTTGCCTTGCGCCATGTGCACAATGATTCTCCTTGCAGCAAATGCAACGAAGCTGACGTGCGCTGGTGGCACGTAGTAGGCTGCGCTAGCGGACCCCACAAAGTAATCGTGCGCCTCAGCAGCGTGGCGGTGCATGCATGCATCCTGAATCCCGTCCCGTGTATCGATCGCTGAATCGCTGCAGGTCCGCTCACGCTCTCCAATCGCAGCTGAACACAGCAGCTTGCCTCGCGCCTTGCGCCCACGATTGACAACTGTCTGCACAAATTGGGACACACATCTGCTAGTGCGCTTCAGGTGGAAACCGGTCCGTGAGGCTGAAGGGCGGTTGGTCCTGCATCCATCGCAGTGCTGCGAGCTCTCCACTGATCCGCCTTCACGCTGCGAAACCGGTCAGCAAGGCAGCCGCTGTCGCCACCCGCCGAGCTGCACCCTGCGACCGCTCTGACTGCTTTATCCTCCTGCTACGCCCCGCGGATCGAGCTCCGGCGCTGCGAAGCTGTAAACCCGTACCTAGCCGTGTAGTCGCGGTCGTAGACTGAGTCTTTGGACGGTCCACGGTTGGTGAGTTTGACATCCACTCGTTCTCTATTAAATGCAATCGAGCGTGGTTCGCAGTGCAAAGCTAAGCCTGCAGCAGTCTACCTACCACAATGGCGCCCAAACTTAGTTTCATGGACCTGTCCACCGACATCAAGACGCTTGTAATAGACCACGTAAACCGCCCCACCGACCTCCGCAACGTATGCCTCGTGTGCAAGCAGCTCCACGAAATCGCCGTCCGCTCGCTGTACCATGAAGTCACCCTCGACGTGGGGAGCCCCAACGACACCCGCCTGGGCGCCTTTCTGAGCCCCAAGAACATTGGCCTGCAGCATGTCAGGAAGCTGGACATGTACCTGGCGGATGTGCTGGACAAATGCAACCAGCAACAACAGGCAAACTTTGCGATCCGGATGATCCTGGAGCTGCTCCCGGAAAACATTCTGGAGAAGTTCTCGTGGCATCCGTGGTCCCCGTTCTCCGGCGACAATTTGGTGCTGCTGTACAAGAAGCAGAAGCGGATGAAGTGGCTCGAGGGCATCGCACTGGACAGAGACGTCATCGAGGAAGTCAAGAAAATCTCGGACTTTGAGAAGATCTTTGAGAATGTGAAGAAGCTGGGGTTGTATCCGGACAGCCGCGAGGTCCTGGACTACTGCCAAATGCTGGTCAAGAACTCGAGGAATGTAGAGAAGATCACGCTGCATGCGAGCTTTGAGGAGAACGATTCGCCGATTCCGAACCGGGAGCTCAACGACTCGAGTACGGAGCCGGGGCTGATCACGTCTACGATGTTCAGTCATATGCGGCCGTTTGAAAAGTGCACGCCCATGGCGTTGAAGGAAATTACGCTGCAAAAGATCAACTTGCGGTATGCGGCGAATACATACTGCAAGCTGATTGACTTCCGATCTGTCAAGTCTATCCGGGTGTTTGCGTGTGCCGGTGCCGACGCGCTGCTTGCGGAGCTTAGCAAGAGCACCAAGTTGCCGGAGAAATTGGAGACTCTGGAATTCAAGCACGACGACAACCACGAGAACGACGGACTGGGTGCCTTGGATGGTTTCATGTGCCTGGTCTCCGGCATCAAGACGCTCACCATAGACTTGTCATATGCGAAGAGTTTACCAGCGGCTGCCGGTATCGTGCGACATGGCAAGACCCTGAAGTCTCTAAATGTCCACGCAAGCCGCATCCCGGATGACTGCGATGACGAGCTGGTGTATGACTACGCGTCGTTCTCGCAGCTATGCAAAGACTGCCCGTTGCTCGAGCAGGTATCCGTTGCGTTCCCGCAGGTGAGCGTGATCCGCTCCAAACAGGACTCTTTCATCAATTTCGAGGTACGTCAGCCATTCCATCGCCATCCACGATGCTAACATGTCCAGAACTGCCTCGGCGACCTCGCCAACCTCGTAACCCTCAACATCACCACCTGGCCCACCAACTCGCCCTCCTCGACCAAGCTCCCCCGCAAAATCTACGAGCACCTCCTCCAAGGCCTCGCGCAGCAAGGCTTTGAGCGCTCCTCGACGCACGCCGCCGAGCAGAAGCGCGCCTCCAAGCTCGCCATCATCGCGTGGGGCTCCTCGGACAAAGTGTACGACCGCGAGGACAGCCAGAACCAGATCATCTTCGTAAAGGGCAAGCAGGTCGACCCGCTGGGCAACGAGCGCTTCACGGCGGTGCAGATCGGGTGGTGTCTGCGGAAGTTTGTGGATGCGGGCCCGAAGAGCGACATCCTGGATTTTTCGCTGGCGAAGAGTTCACGACCGCCAACGAGGGAGAGTGCGAGTAGTGATGATTCGGATTGACTGTTTGAGCTGGGGGTGGACTGATGAAGCAGGTGCAATAAGCGACATGTTCACCGGGTGGCTCCATGTGGCCCTCGATGCTGGAGTTTCAGGGTGAGCGTGCCATGAGCCGACAGTCACACCGACCGTGATTACGGGCATTGGGCAGATCCGAATGCCGGATAGAGGGACATGGACGAGTGCGGACTACGAAACTCAATATTTGTGTATAATAGCGTTACTGCGTATTAGCGTTGGGGCTGAAGGCGTTGGGGCTCTATGGTAGATATCCACTCAGATTGGCTGCGGGCGCGTTCCTAGAATTATCAAGCCATTAGTATACAGTTCGAATGAAATCGCCTCATCACCCGCTTAAATTCCATTAGCCAGACACGGCGAGGACATTATGGAGGCCAATTGCCGTTCTATACTCGAATAACGGAGGTTGCTTGGTAGGCATACGACAAAGTGACGTCGGCCGTACGGCGGTTCTATGCACCACGAGCAGGTTCAGCTCGAATCGTTGACGTTGACATGCGGGGGACGAGCAAGAGAGAATCGCACTGGCCATTGGCCTGGCCGCCCATTCTGCAACGCTTCCGACACTAGTAGACACGGAAATGGGTAGAAGAGGTCTAGAGAGGAAATGGATGATGGATGGGACTGCATTCACCAGGATATACCAGATAGGTCGGAGGTTGGCCTGTGCCCGAGACGCGAGCGCGTCTGTTGCTGCATCGCGGCGAGTTTGGTAATCGCGAGGCTTTCTTTGTATTTCGTAGTGGGTCACCCGCACGCGTCACCACAGTTTGCCTTCCGGCGACTTTGAGCTCGAGCTGTAGATCAATTCTCCGAACTCTCGCCTCTTTCCCTCCGAGGTACACTGGGCGACAGCACTGGAGTCGCTTCTGGCCGCCACGGCTCGCTCTCGCGGGAAATCATCGGCGCAAGCAGCACGCCTGCAAAGGCGCGCGCATCATGTCGTCTCAGTATCCTCCGCCGCCGGGCTCCGAGGAACCCCACTATACGCCCATCTACCCTCCGCCGACGCCGCAGCCTGGCCACGAGCTGCTGGGCCAAGGACAGCCGCCGCCGCCGCGCCTGCAGCCCTACCCGCAGGACATCTACCCCAAGGTCGAGGATGTGCTGCAGCTGCAGCAGCAGGCGAACCATGCCCTGGGCGCCGACCAGAGACAGCCGCTGGGCACGCAGACGGGCCAGCAGCAGGCCGCCGGCCCCGGCGTGAGTCCGCTCAGCATGCACGACGCGCCCATGCTCAACCAGCCCCAGGACAGCGGCGGGCCCAAGACGAACCGCCTGCGGAAGGCCTGCGACTCGTGCAGCATCCGTAAAGTGAAGGTAGAGCTTCCCCGCGGCGCCCTCGGACCCTGGCTGACCACACGCGCAGTGCGATGAATCAGGACCTCCGTGTCGAGCGTGCGCCGCCCTCGACATCCCATGCACTTTCGAGCGACCAAGCCGCCGCCGCGGTCCCCCGAATCGCCATGCCGAAGCCATCAAGAAGAAGCGCCGGATAGAGGAGGGAGAGATTGACCCAGCGCAACCTCACGCCGCGTCCTCGCCCACCAATGCCGCCCACGCGCTCGCCCAGCTCGCCGCTCCCCCGCGCCCCAAGCCAACCGCCGAATCCATATGCTCCCTCCCAATCATGAACAGCCTGATCGACGACTTCTTCACCTACATCCACCCGCTCTGTCCCTTCCCGCACGAGCCCTCGTTCCGAGAAGCCTGGAATAATCGCGAAGACTGCGGCAACGACTCCTTCTTGGCACTACTGGCGTCCATGGTCGCAGCGCTGGTGGCGTCGTTCCCGCGCAAACCACGGCTCCATCTCAAGCACCAGACACGCGATTTCTTCCCCAGCCACCTCGCGCTCGTCGACCGATGTAGGGAGATCTGCGCTCAGGCCCGCGGCCCGGGATACCTGGATAAGCCGAGCTTGAATGTCTACGATGCGTGTACGAGCTATTTTCTGGGGCTGGTCGGTGGATACACGTTCCGGTGGCGGCAGCTAAGGTTGTATCTGGGCGAGTGTTTGACTATTTTGCGCACGTTGGGGTTGCACAAGGCGAAGGAGCAGGGGTATACTTATCTAGGGCAGTTGCCAGAGGCGACTGGCTCGTCGGGACCCAAGTTTGAGGGCTCGAGGGATGTCCCGCTGGACTATATTACAGAGCAAATTGGTCGGAGGGTCTTCTATACTCTTTTCGTGGGCGTGCGGTAGGTTTTTCATCCACCTCCAACGTTACATGCTAACTGTGGGTAGGAATCTGCAGCAGCTGGGAGCTTCTTTTGGGGAGCTCACTCTGCTACCCTCAACACCAACCGAACAGCTCCCTCCGCTGCCTTTGGAAGTGGACGATGCATGCATCTTTCCGAACGAAATCCTCCCGCAGCCTCCGGACGTGGTATCCGAAGTGACTGGCTTCAATCTCAATGTCCGCATCTACAACTCCTACGCAGCGCTGTCTACATCAGAAATGGCCTATGGCATCGACGAGCTCTACGACTGGGACCAACAGCAACGCATGCTCGACCAAGTCCTGCGGCGTTGCAAAGAGGTTCTCGCCAACATCCCCTCAGTTCTCCAGGTGCAAAACAAGTCGCAGGACGGCGGCTTCGCCCAGCGCCGCCAGCCCTACTACCCTCCCATGCCTGAATACGCTGACATGCGCGACCCCAACCTAAACAACCTCGGCAACCCGGATCTCCTTGAAGCCCGCCGCACCATGCAGTACGAGATTCAAAAAGCCAACATCTACGGCTCGCACCTCAGCACGCGCTCCTACCTCGTAGAAAAATATTTCGCGCTCCTCGACAAATCCAACAACGCGCGCACGCAGCACGCACTCCAATCCTCCCCCTCGGCCCCGTTCACCGGCCTCGACCGCCTCGTCGCGAGCTCCACCATCGAGTCCGAGGAACTCGAGAAGCGCATGAGCGAGGAGCGCGAGCAGGTCGTCAAGGACCTGCTCGTCGTCCTCGGCAGCATCGACATGATCAACATGGAACCAAATGGGGACTCGTTCACGCAGAAGATTCGCAGTATTGCTAGTACCCTGCTGGAGATACCAAAGGAGCGGAAGGGCAGTGTCGCGCTGCAGCATCAGGATTATTTGTACAAGTTCTTGGATATTTTGAGTAAGTTGGAGAGGGTGAAGCCTGAGGGGAGCGATTCGAGTGCGGGGCCGGTAAGTGTGGTTCTTCCTTACAGCAGGAATGACTATGCTAACGATGGATAGGTCGATGAAGAGGCTGAGCTGAGGGCTTGGGCGGATATCAGGGACTACCAACTCAAATTCCAGGAGCAGGGTGGCATTTATGGGTTCAACTAAGACGGTGAAGGGAGATGAAAGGTGCAGGTGTTCTTGATATCAACATGAGATGTGTACAGTACCTTCGCAGCCGACCTGGACTGAGCTTCTATTTCGGTCGCGAGTCGTAAGTATGGGCAAACCAAAAATTCTTGTAGTAGTATATGAAATGAGATGGATCTTGGCGTATCGGCTGGTCAGTGTCGGTCGTTCAGCTAGATGCGTGATCAATGTACCATGCAGGGTAGAGAGGAAGAGGAACGGGTCCCCTTATCTTGTGGTGACGTTGTTCCTCTAGCTGTGTGTGACTGACTGACACCGGAGGAAGGAGCGAGTTGCGCCTTCCCGGCTTAGGTGTTTTCAAAACGCCGGCGTCCCACCATCCCACGATACTTCACCTCGTCCTCTCACACTCGTCTTCACCATTCTCGAGGCCGTTCGCTATCGTCAAGCCTCTGCTCAGCGGGATGCGATACAGGTACAGCAAGCCGCAGCCCGCACAACCAATCAACACGCCCTTTCGCTCTTTCCGACCTCACCCTCCCTTTCACCCTCTCCGCCAAGCGAGATGAGGTATCATCATGATCAACAGCCGCCTGTACAGTACCAGCTGCCTCTTTCCACCACATCCCTTTTTAGTCTTTACATTGCTTGTTTGGATAGTCCTTGCTGTTATCCGCCTTCGCAATCGAAAGAGTATATCAAAGTCAGACAACATGGCGCGTACTATTGACCTCGCACCCGAGGAGCAGTCTCCGACCGTCTGGTCCCTCCGGCGCATGACCCGCTGCGATCTCGTTTCGCTTGTGCATACAGCTGACTTTGGCACTGTTGGCGACTGCGAACTTCTGCTTGACCGGGGAAATGCAGAGTTCGGCTTGCTCTACCCGATCCTCATCGACGATTCTATCTCGGTTGCGGCCCAGGACGACAATGGCAAGCCAGTGTACTTCAAGGCCTCGGAAGCACTCGCAGTGTGCAGCCGTTCTAATCGACAGGGTGAGTAAACCACCAGATACAAAGAAAATGCGTCATTCATGTAACAGGAAAGTCTTCCTGCTTAGCCGAGACATGTAACACCCTGTCATAACTCACTCTGATATTGTATCCGTATCTTAAGTAGCGCTACGACAAAAATTACCATCCAGTTGGTCAACTACCAAATTGAGATGGAGTTCGAGGACGTTGTCGAGGCCCAGAGCTTCCTTGCCGCGCTCAAGGCTCCCGCGACGGCTGCCTTGACGTTCTATGAGGCGCCTGTGTAAGTGCAGCTATGCTTCTCGGTAGTTTGTGAGTAATCAATTGACACGAATAGTCTCAACGTCTTCATGAAGGACAGTTTTCGCATCACGCAGTTGGCTGCATATTGCGCGCAAGCCGATCCTAGCTGGTGCATAGCGGTCGATCCCATGGCCGAGATGAGCAGGTAGGTTCGATGTGCGACACGTAGTTCCATGGGTTTCAAAGTTGTGATAAAGGCGTTTGGTGCCTGCCTCAGCGTGTTGAGAAACTGAGAGATGTGAGTAAACAACTCTGGCGGGTACTCGTGCAGTTGAAGCTATACCAGCTTCGCTCTATATGTCTGTACGGCTGCTCTCAAAGTATAAAATACGCCTCGCTTCTTACCCTGCCTCTACTTAAGTCTAAAATCATTCGTCACGCAGCTGATGGGACTAAAGATAGTGTCTTCACCGTGTTGGAAATACTGGGACATACATCCTGTGTCTCTGTTTAGAGCGTCTGGTCCGACCCCACCGAGGGGTTGGATCTCTGTGAGCTGTGTTTCGCTTCGAATTCCTCTTCACAAATTCTTTAGTAACTCTCTTCGTTTACCTTTGTATAATCACCGTGCAAGAACTCAGCGTGAGCATTCACAACGTCGGCTTCTAGCACTCTAATCCTGTTGTCAACGACGATGTTATCGCAGATAGGAGCAAATAGCAATCCGCGTATGGTACTAAAACCGTAACTGGTGAGGCGGTGCGCATAACAGAGATAATAAGAAATTATAGTCTTGTTCTCCTTGACATACACGGCGCATCCGCTCTACAAAGGACTGAAAGACCCGAGATAGCCTCAACAGGTCTCAAAGCGCACGAAGAGTTTCTATATGCCTTCTCCGGACTAAAAGTTACGAGACAAAGACGTATGTGTCCCTGCGGTCAAGAAGTCGATTAAATGACGGCAAAAGCGCACGTACGTGTGTGCAACCTTTGGACACGGCGTGAGGCCGCAATCCTCACTGTGCATGTAAACCTCTTGCCCTCCCTTAGTGAATTTGCACATTACTCCGTTGCTTGGGACCAGAAGCCATGTTGCGTCAAGCAATTAGTTCCAAAATTCGATGCAGCTGAACTGTGTCTTCCCGATTCTGGAATTACCTTATGAAGACCTGCATATTTGCAAGGACCGCAATAAAATCGACCAAGATGGCCAAATAGTTGTGCGCGCATGCATTCCAATATCGCGAAGCCAGGCCATGCTTGTCACTAAGTTCATATAACATATCTCCCATCCACAAAACCTTCTCACACGTTGCTCTGACGCTTTAAAAAACGGCCAACTACAGCATTGATGACTCGGAACCATTACATTTGGCTCAAATGTCTTTCTACACTCAACAACCACGGTTCAGACGCACGTCTGGCTCTGTTGTGGCGCCTCTTGCCCAAAAGAAGTCAAAACATGGAACATGTGCGAGGATGAGTCCAGCTTTGTTTGTCGTTGATTGTATATGGGCACCGAGTCATCGTATATGGGCTCAGATTCAGCAAAGGGGACTGGAAGGTACTGCTGGTTCCCAAGAAGAATCAGACTCGGCGGTAAGACCTGAGTCTTCCCAACAAGCATGGGTTGTAGAGACCGGCCCCACACAGGGTTTTTCTTTCTCTTCCTGGTCAATGCGCTCCTGCTGTTCTCTGTCCCACTTCTCCTTGTCCTTCTTTTCTTGACGCAACCTGTTCTTCCTCGCCGAAATAGTCTCATTCTTTGGAGGCGGCGGAGGAACGTATTCAACCCAGACGCTCTTCGGAGGCTCAGCTGTAGGTCGGTTTTCCTCGGGACCCACGAAATTCATGGAGTTTTCATGGTGAGTCTCAGCTTCTAACGTAGGAACAGATGATTCGTAGCATGTCTGAGGCTCCGGAGCAGGGGCTGAAGCCTCCCATCGAGTCACGGGCTCTTCAATAGCAGCTGACTCCTCAACGATATCGAGAGCTAGTCGTTGGTCGTTGATAACACCACCCTGGGACAGCGCTGCTGCTGCTGCTTCTATCGCTTCAAGTCGCGCTTTCTCCTTCTTTTTCATCTGTTCCACTTTCCTTTCCAGCTTCTTCCTCTGCAACTTGCTTAAGCCAGCAAACAGGTCTTTTCCGCCAACCTCCTCCTCTGATACTGGCTGCGAACGTGGAACCTCATCTAGTGCATGGGTAATGTCCTCTTTTCCCGCCAGCACTTGGGTCAACTTCTCGCTCAGAAGCTTGACCACCGAACGCATCACATGATCATTCAGCTTACTGTGTTTACACAGAATTGCACAGAAGGCATCGTCTGCGAAGACGGTGTGGTCCTTCTCGAAAGCCTTCTGGGTCTTGTCTTTCAGGTATGCTTGGATCCAGCCACTGGGCTCAGTCTTCTTCGGCATTTCACTCCTGGTGATATCGAGAATTGTCTTTAAATCCATGGAAGCGCTATGGTCTTCGATCTCTTTCTTGGCCAATTGCTCCAGTCCATTCAGCGCGAGGGTCACCGACGCCATATATACCAGAAGCGCTTGTTTTAAAGCCAGCTCTGGTTGTTGTGCGATATCACTCACCACTGACTCAAGCGTCTGATATTTGCCGGTGTAGAGGTAATGCACAAGTACATGTCCCGTATCCGCACTCATAGTAGGCAAGCTGATCTCCCCACCAGCAGGAACCGTCGACCAATTTGTGCATTTGAGAAGATGCCTTGGAACGTAGTAGGTCACTGGCACTGGCCCGACATTGATTGTGATGGGGTTGCTGGTGTAAGGACTGCGTAATCGACAATTAGCAGGGTTCAAGCCCTGTTGAACACCTCGATTAAGCTTACGAAAGAGGAGTTTGTTTCGCTTTAGGCTGCGGAACTGCTTTAACTTCGGGTTCTGCTGTCGAAGCTTCAGGATTAGCTGTAGGTGCAGCCTCCCCGATAGCTCCGTCCCCTTCTGCGACGAAACCCAGCTTCTAAGGAGCTCTCGTTAGCGTTGACATCCTTGAAGATGATTCGGACACTATCGCTTCTGCTGGATGACGAACCTTCTTGTTCTTTAGTGCCATCGTTAGAAAGTCAGATGCGGGTTTGCAGGGCAATGTTCGATATGACAACAGATCGAGAACGGCGAAACAACTCTCGAGGACTGCATTCACCTTATATCCGATACATTATGGGCCACAATCGTCTACTACCCCGCCAACATTTGGCCAATCAACATCCACCACGACACTTGTACTACAATCGAGGCGTTATCTCCCACATGCTCCCAACTCTGCTGTTTTCTGAGAGGTTTCAGAACAGCTCCCTGGAAGATTGTGAGTCAATCTATTACAGCTAATGCCAGTAACGAGGTGAAGTATAACATCAACCTCTATTACACACTGCTTTATGAGGCGGAGCAGCGGCACATAAGTAGTACAGAAATGTGTGGCGATGTCGAGCCCATTGGAAGTGACTTTTAATACATGGGCCTATACCCTGCATTAAGACGCGCAGAGTGAACGCAGAAGGCTGAGTGGTGCGAGGTCGTCGAACGGCCCGTCCCAACCCAAGCAAAACAGAAGCTCAGCACACCAATTCCAGCGCAGGGGCCAACCATTCTTCATGTCAAGCCCGGGTAAACTTTAATATCCCAAGGAAACAAACATTCGACGTGCACTGCATTAACTCAAAACACACGCCGTCGCAAATCATAATTACCATAGAAGCGGTCTCATACGAAACTATCATCAACGCCAGACATAGCAACGGTAGAGGAATAGAAGATGCTCAAGAGTGCCATTGGAAGAAGTGTATCACAACCATTCATCGAACTACAGACTGCTGCGCCACCCACGCAAGAACTATTTGTCGTCAAGCGCAACCGGGGCCTGAGTGCGCAGCGATATCGGAATGGCATCGCTTACTTTCGTGGATGCAGCATTCCACTTAACCCTGCAAATCGTTAGCTTTATCAAAAATAAGTTCTGGTCAACGCACAAGTAAACACCAGTCTCATTTGTTGGTGTAGCAAGGAACTTCATTTCGATGTCCGCGTCGTCATTCTTGTGAAACGCCCACCCTCCGTAGAGACCGAAACCAACGGAAGACGCGCCACTTGGAAGCGTCTCATTGTCCTGGGTAAAGCCTATAGGGTTCGTAGCTCCCTCTGTAAGGTCAACATACATCGTGGGGTCGGTTGACCATGCAGATGCCGTGGTGTTGGCCTTAGCCACAAATTTGTCGCCACCATCGGCCATAACCACTGTGACCGTAAGCCACAATCTTATACACTGTCTGATTTGTTCTTACGGGAGATGTTCACCGACTCCTTGACATAGGATGGAGTGCCACCGACGTATGCTTGGCCTGAATGTCTATGAGACAGTCGTCTGCCCACAAAGTGTTTCAGTACTGACCGTCGCCGTAGAACAGCTGCAGGCCTGACGAGGCGAGTTTTCCATAGGCAAAGAGCTTGAACTCGGTTTCTTCGGATACTGCACTGGTCACGCATGCGGCGAGAACAGCAATTGACGAAAGCTTGCCGAACATTTTTCTTTTAAAAGAGTGTTGGGGAAAGAGCGAATATCGACCAGGAATGATGGGAGATGGCAGCAACTATGGTTTGAGACGGGCTTTCCATTTGATATACACCAAGAGCTCCTGCCATCGCAATCCACCAGCGGCACGGACTTCAACTGCCGCTCACACTCGCATCCATGATGACGAGTCCTCATGCAGGCCCTTCGCACAACACCGCCCAAAAGGTACTTGCGACAAAGCATACTCGTAGTTATCTCTTCTTTCATAAGACTAACGACTCGGTATCGTACATCCGCAAGCGACCGATACTGTTCCTTGGCAAACAATGAAACTAAACATGCATAGTTGTGAGCGTCAGCGGCGAATGATACCTTTGGAAAGTGGCGCCACAAACAGCGAGTAAATTCAAGCCTCGGTCGACGCTGTTCCTGCAGTAGTGGCCGTGATGCGCTGACGACGCTCATGGCAAGAATGCTTGTTGTCCGTCACATGGCGCTTCCCTAGGATTCCCTGCTCGGTACGGTACCAGCTAAGCCGAGCGAAGAACCTCGAAGCTTAGTATGTACGCCAATGGCGGACTTGAGTCGACTTACTCCATGTTCTCACAAACTCTATGCGTAGGGTTTGGGTGCGATCAGTTTCGGAAATTTCATGACTCGCAAAAGCGTCGTCATTGCGGGATCATGCCTGTCTGGACGCGTGCACGTTTCCTGGACGCCTGTCGATCTCGGAGTGGAGGCCGACGTACTACTGACCCCCACCTTTTTCTCCCAAAGCGTGCAACCCCAAAACTTGCGTTTGTTTGATCCACTGATAGTACGGAAAATGCCGAGCATTGTGGATATGTTTGGTGTGATGGCTCCACGATACCGACCATACCATCCACGAGAACTTTTGCACCATAAATTATCTCGCGAGGTGCGACTGCTCCTGCGGGTGAATATCACCTCCAACAAGGATGCACGACTGATAAGGACCCATGATGGACGCGTAGTCTTGCGGACTCGCCGTAAGCCGCACCTGCACAACCTTGTATAGAACCCTTGGTAGCGGAGAGTGGATATTGCAATACGAGATCTGAGCCGCCCGGGTTCCCGCCCGAGATGGACGGGTGCTACCGTTACGCTGGCGCAGGCTTGTTTGGTGCGCTCGCGAATTTCGCTTCATGTTTACAAACGCGGTCAACGCAAAGACCATGCGGTGGATTTGCTATCCGCTCTCTGGAGGAGGCCAAATTTACTCAGGTTTAACTGATCAGCACTGGAGTACGCGGTCGATATTCACGGAGCTACAAATCGAACCACTATTCTATACTTGATTTCCCAGGCACCCCTTCAACATGGCGTGCAATCCGGCGCTTGCGATTCATTCACGCTCCCTGCATTTCTGCGCACGGAGTGGGCCATTCACAAACCCAGTATGCGGTGCTCCAATAGACACGCAACGCACATCCAACAGATTTAGATCATACTAGCGTGCTCCTATATCGATGCTACAATGTCTCATAATCCCGTGGTGTGAGTAAGCCGGACCTAAAGCCTACATACAGTCGGACGAACTTGGCATATTCCAGCACGTGTGTCTAGCGGCTTATTGTTTCATGCATGGGAATCGGAGTATTTCTCGAAACGGATCTTTCAACTTACTCCTGCAGGCGGACTTCGTCTCTTGGCCATGCTATCGTGGCCCTTCGTACATCGGCTCTACGACAATGGCACCGCTAACACTCTGTCGGTATTGCTGACGACTCCTCGCAGTGTCACATCCGAACTGCATCTCGACTGGGGTAGTTGAGGAGCTGTCACATCTCGATTCGTGTTCACGAAGATACGCCCTTCGTGAATATATATATGCTTCGAGATGTACTCATCCTGTCATCAACTTACCCTAAGGCTCCCACTCATTGAGCTTTGCGCGTGGTTCCACTCAGTCATTCCTAGCTCCTAGATTTGTCATTCATTATGACTCTGCTTCGAACACTCGTTATATTGGTTGCGGCGGCTTCTGCCATGCCTGCTCCTCAAACAAGTCCTTTACTTTCTTCCCGAGCAGTCTGCGAGGGCAACACTGCTTCTGACCGAAGTGTATGGTGTGATTATAGCATCGAAACAAACTGGTATGACGAGGCTCCGGACACAGGTGTCACTGTCGAGGTACGTAGCCCCCGCACACTGCCTATTTCTAGAAACTGAATTGACAATATTAGTACTGGCTTGAGGTACGAAACATCACGGCAGCTCCTGATGGTGTTGAGCGGATGGTCTTGTCCGTCAATGGAACTGTGCCTGGTCCATTGATCGAAGCGAACTGGGGGGATACTGTCAAGATACATGTGACAAATGCCTTGACTGCCAACGGCACTGGAATACATTGGCACGGTATCCGTCAGAATTACACAAATCAGGAAGATGGTGTCCCATCCATCACGCAGTGCCCTATCGCCGTAAGTCTTCTTTTATAATTTGCTAATCATATCACTGATCTGTTCAAGCCTGGGGAATCTTACACATACACATGGAAAGCCACCCAGTACGGCACATCGTGGTACCACTCCCACTACAGCCTGCAAGCCTGGAACGGAGTCTTCGGACCAATGGTCATTCATGGCCCTGCAACAGCGAATTACGACGAAGAGCTCGAGCCCATTGTGCTCAGCGATTGGACGCACCAGACTTGCGACGAGCTCTACAGCTATGCGCAGACTGTTGGTCCGCCTGAGTTGCAAAACGGTCTCATCAACGGCCTAAACACCTTCGAAGACGGTGGCTCGCGCTATGAAACAAGCTTTGAGTCTGGCAAGAGCTACCGCATCCGCATCGTCAACACCGCGATCGACACTCATTACAAGTTCGCTATCGATGGCCACTCCTTCCAGGTCATCGCCATGGACTTCGTCCCCATCATTCCGTACACGACTACATATCTTGACATTGGCATGGGTAAGACCTCATTCTTGGCCAGAATGTTCCAACTGCTCACACAAATCAGGCCAGCGTTACGACATCATCGTCAGTGCAGACCAGGAAACTGCCGACTACTGGATGCGCGCGGTCCCACAATCCTCCTGCTCCTCCAACGCCAACAGCGCTGACATCCGCGCCATCGTCCGCTACTCGAGCTCCTCAACCGCCGACCCGACCTCCACTGCAGATTCGAATCTCTCCAACGCCGATTGTAACGACGAACTCCTCTCCAACCTTGTGCCATACCTTACCCAAACTGTCGTCGACCCTCGTCAGGACGAAGACCTCGGCGTCAGCATCAGCGCGTCAGGCAACTTGTTCAAGTGGCAGATCGGGCTCAAGAGCATGCTCGTGGAGTGGGCGAATCCATCGCTGCTGCAGATCAGCGAGGGCAACGCGACATTCGAGAGTCAGGAGAATGTGTATAAGCTGGACAACGCCAACGAGTGGGTGTACTTTGTGATCGAGACGGCATTGGGGGTGCCACACCCGATTCATCTTCACGGGCACGACTTCTTCATTCTCGCGGCGGAAGAGGATGCTACATATGACGATTCAGTGGCTCTGAATCTGAACAATCCTCCACGACGAGATGTCGCAAACTTGCCGGCGGCGGGATACCTTGTCATTGCCTTTTTGACAGATAACCCTGGAGCTTGGTTGGTACGTTGCTTCTTCTCACTTCCTCTGATTTTTCAGCAACACGGCTAACAGTCCCACAGATGCATTGCCACATCGGTTGGCACACTTCCGAAGGTCTCGCCCTTCAGTTCGTAGAGCGCGAATCTGAAATCCCAGACCTCCTCACGTCCACCTCCGTCCTGCAAAACACATGCGCAGCCTGGAGCGACTGGGCCAATACCATCGGTATTGAGGAGGAGGACTCAGGCGTTTGAATGCCGAATCACGTATGACTCCCACGGTCAGGCGTCCGGAGTCGAGCTGGTTGGCTGTTGCCCACCGCCAAGAGCGCAGGATGGGCATTACGCGTGGACGTTGCGGTCTTGTAACTCTATAGGGACAACCTTGCAGGGTTCGATACGGTCGCGAATACGATGTCAGAGATGGGATGCTGGCGATTGCGTCTTGCAACAAGGGTTAGGGCGTGGTTCTTGCAGGGGTGGATGGGGGCGTTTCATGCGGCTCTGGATGACGCGTACGCTAGTGTCTTGCCGAGAGAAGGCACGAGGTTCTTTATGTCTATAATGTGTATACTATAGTCGGGAGCTACCTAGTTACAACTACAGAAATTTTCTTTTGTGCAAAGCTTGACTAGACCTGTCCTTGAAATGCAGTGCGACGAAGCTCCACGTATATGTGATGCAGTCCTGGGGTTGCTTAGAAAGTTGTGCCTAGCACGCCTGCAGTACCGTATAGTGTCGTTCTCCAGAAGTTTTATGTGCACGATAATTTGTTCAGCTTTCGAAGGGCCACATGAATTCTTGCGACAATCTATGAGCCACCATGTTAGAAAATAACTTGAACCTCGCTCTAGTCTCAAGAAACTCGACAGGAGGTGTGTACTGGCCAAAGCATAGCATGGTTCACGCGACTTTCCATGGCACGAGGATTCCTGTTGAAACCGCGATGACTGCGACTCATGTCATCCTGCCCGTGCGTGGTAATCCCAAGAGCAGCTGTCGTCGTCACCATCCTCACAATTCCATCACTAAAACAGAACCACCAACCCAGGCTTTACTATCACCTCGCGCCAAGAGTACGAGAACCACCGCAGTGCCTCCGATTCTTGTAGCGTGGCCCCATTGAGGACTTCAATTGAACTTACTTTCCGCCGCGGCGGAATCTATCAGACCACTTTCAATAAATCGATAACAATTGGCTCGCTCTCCTACTTGTGCCGCCGAACCACCAATCCAAGTCTTACTATTGAACTCACGCTTATAGTAACAAAAGCACCGCAGTGCCCCCGTTGACTCAACTTCCCACC
Organism: Paraphaeosphaeria sporulosa; assembly: GCF_001642045.1. Taxonomy (NCBI): domain Eukaryota; kingdom Fungi; phylum Ascomycota; class Dothideomycetes; order Pleosporales; family Didymosphaeriaceae; genus Paraphaeosphaeria; species Paraphaeosphaeria sporulosa. The sequence continues at coordinate 958,785 of NW_017253360.1, read as the reverse complement.
ACCGCGGTACTCATCACACCCCATTCCATACATCGCCAATGAGCTACAATTATTGGAACAACTTTCCATTCTCATGTCTTTATACCGCAACGCAACCCTGCTCCACCGCGATGCAAAATTCCTGAAGCGCAATGCACAAGACAAGGCTACCCGAGACAGAACAAGACTCCGCTACCTTCCGCCAAACCATGACTCGAAACCAAAGAAAAGCCTCAAATGAGACATGACACATCAGACATGAAGTACGTAAACAAACAATGAACGCTAAAAGATCACCTTTCCAAAATGCCTCCACGATGCAACACCCACGCGTAAAGAATCCGCCCATCCAAGCATATCTCCTAGCCGTAGCCATCCCCGTAGCCAACTCAATGACTGATATACTGAAATACCGCACTAACCTCCTTCTCTGCGACCTCCTGCCTAAGCAACAGATCCTGAATCTTCCCCAACGGCCCCGTCTCCCCATCATTGACCATGTGATTCCACGTACTCGTGTCGCCATACAGCATCGCCGGTGCTTTGAGCACCTGTCGCCCATCCTCCTTCCTGCACCGCTTGCACTTGAACGTGTCATGCGTGTCGCTGGTAGTGTCCGCGCGGTACTGGAACAGCTCGCGCAAGCTATCGAGAGAGAAATGGCGCTCTACGTCCTCGGATGCGTCGACGACGCATGAGGACAGCGACTGCTTATGCGACTGCCGTTGGAAGATTTTTTCTTCGATGGTGCCAGTCGCGATAAAGCGGTAGACGAAGCAGTCTTTCTTTTGGCCGTCGCGCCACACGCGAGCGAGGGCTTGCTGGTCGGCGGCGGGGTTCCAGTCGGGGTCGAAGAGGACCAGTCGGTTGGCGCCGATGAGGTTAAGACCGCAGCCGCCGGCTTTTGAGGACAGGAGGAACACGAATTCGGGGCCTTCGGGGTCGTTGAATTTGTCGACGAGCTTTTGGCGCTTGGAGACGTTCATGGTGCCGTCGAGGCGGAGGCAACCGTAGTTGCGGGAGCGACACAGTGCGGCGAAGACGTCGAGGGTTTGCGTGTAGTTAGAGATGAGTACGATCTTGTCGTTGGTGTTTGCGCGGATGGATGCGAGCATGCGGTCCAGAACCAGCATCTTTCCAGAGTACCATACTTTGACTTCGCGGTCGCGGCCTCGGGCGTCTTTGGGGACGAAGTCTTCTGGCAGGAAGTCCTCGCATCCTGGAAGATCGGTTGGTAGGTCGAGTAGGTCGGGATGATTACACAGCTTCTTGAGCATGCCGATCGCCTTGAGCGGCTGCGAACCTTTGCCGCGCAGCAGAGAGCGAATCTCAGGGGAGGCGATGAAGTGATTGTACAGGTCCTTCTGGAACGGCGCTAGGTTGCAGAAGACGACGTGCTCGTACTTGACAGGTAGGTATTTGGAAAGGATATCGTTTGTTCGTCGGATGATAAATTTGTTCACGAGATTGAGCAGCTCGGCGAGACGCTCGTCGCCCTTCTTGCGGTCCAGATCTGTGGCATCGGCGTCACGGCCTCGCAAAATAGGGTTTTCGAACTGCTTGCGGAAATCGTTCCTGGTGCCAAGATAGTTCGGATTTGCGAAGTTGAGTAGCGCAAAGTATTCCGATAGATCATTCTGAATGGGCGTGCCAGAAAGGATGACTCGTCTCTGTACGTTGAGTCCAGTGAGAGCTGTGAAAGTCTGACTCTCGCCGTTCTTCAATCGATGGCCTTCGTCGCAGAGCAAGAGACCAATTGGTGTTTGCGCAAGCTCTTCAGCGTTGATTCGTAGGGTCTCGTAGGAAACAATCAGGACGGGTCGCACAACGGATCGCCCTGATGCGATACTCCATTGTTTAATCTGCTGGATCAACTCTTCTTTAGATGCTTTGCCGTCGATGGCAAACGGCGTAATTGCGTCCGGGCCTAGCCATTTTACGAGCTCATTTGCCCAATTTCGAACCAGACTGGAAGGACATGCTATCACGCACTTCTGAATCGTAGACTTTCCAGCATCTGGTGCCTGTTTCAGCAACGTCCACATGAGCGTGATGCACTGCAGCGTCTTTCCAAGACCCATTTCGTCGGCCATGATGCACCCGTTCGCTTTCGGGTCGATCATGCCCGTTACAGCGCGATACAAAAACTTTACTCCCTCAACCTGATGTGGTCGGAGGACCTTTGCAAGTCGTGGGTCTATGACGACGGGCACTCGTGGCCTGTCGTCATCAACCTTCTTCTTCAGGCCCAGAATCTCTGCCAAACTCTTATGCACCAATGGTTCGTCCATGGACTTCTTCTCCTCCTGACTTAACTTAGGCTCTGCCACTTCTTTTGCTATCGGTTTGTCGTCGACTGTGGGATCGTACAGCACGATGGCGAACTCTCCGCTAGGGTCGTGCAACGGGCGCGCTACGAACACTCTGCCTTGCCGCATGCCTAGCAATGGTGCTGGACGGAACGCATTGTAACCTCGAACATCCTTGTTCTTCAATGGGACGATGAACTTCGTCTTAAAAGCCGTGTCTTTGTCCTTTGGCTTGAACACCGGAAACCTGTTAACATCCCGAGTGGCAAGGGCCAGCCGATCATCGTTCGAGTAGGGTTTATCGCCTTCTTCGTTCTCACCGTCGGCACCCGCGTAATTGACCTTCCGCCTTTTCCGCGCAGGTTTCTCTGTCGTGCGTGTCGAGGTAGCAGAGCCGGGGCATCTGAAGGGCTTGTGCAGGCGGTCGGCGGACGCGGGTGTGCCGAGTAATCTTGGTTTCGCGGCTGGTGCGCCTTGTTCGCCAGCGGCGAGGGACTTAGGACGGAGCCTGTAGATATTAGTACGCGTTGCAGGTTCAGGGTGGGCTGCGCTCACATTTGTTCGGACGGAAGTGTGAAGGTGCGGAGTGAAGGTGGCGTAGACATCGACGCGTCGGAGGTTCGTTGTTTCCCGCCGCGACGCGCGATCACGTGGAAGCTAAACTGAACCAGGCTTCCGCAACAAGTGTATGATGCTGATGAGCATTTGCGGATTTCAACTCAAAACCATGCATCTTCGCAAGGTTGATCGAACAGATAAACCCCTCAATGCTGGACAGAGATGCGCGCTTAACACATGGTTCATTGAACAGAACGCAATGTTCATTGCCACCACATGCTCCACCGCGAGCGACCAAATATAGCCACGATGCTTTTCGCAATGAAACATGCCCTTTGAGGCTTCCGCTTCCCAATGAATGGAGCTGCTGCAGGAGCTTTGGGCCCCACGCTTTCCCCAGTCACAATCACCCCCCGCACGCATTCACTGTGGCACGAATCGACCATGTTGACATCTTTCACCTGGACGCTTGCGCCTTTGCCCTGTGATCAAAAGCGTGTTTTGAGTGGACCCGCGGCTGTCTTCGAGGGGCTCGCAAACGCTCGTAATCAACTTATCCGGGGAGCTGAGATGTACTCCGCTGGCTCCCTGCGTTTCACACGATCGAATATGTGGACACTACGCAATCATAATGTTTACCGTGACACTCACCCGCACGCACCTCCATCTCCTCCACCAGCGAAACACCTCGGCAACATGCATCCAGCTGCGGCAGTAGTCGCCATGTAAGTGCTCCTCAATAGGAAGATTCTTGATATCTAACAACGCTCAGCACCAAGCGAAACTCGACCAAATCCCCGCTGTTTCGTCTGCCCGGAGAGATCCGGAACATACTCTATGAGTATGTCACTGGTCACTACAGCATATACCACACATCCGACGGCCACTTGATCGTCGGCCCCATCGACCCGTGGGACTGGCGCCACACATTCGTCGAGTTCCCGAGCGTCGCCAACCTGCTTGCTCTCACCCTCGTCTGCCGCCAGACCTACATCGAGTCCCGCCTGCACATCTTCACTAACAACACTTTCGACACGAAGAACTTTTTCTACTTCCAGAGGCGAGTGGAGAATCTGAGCACGGAGCAGAAAAATGCCATCTCCACAATTACCCTCAGATTCGACTGCATGGGCAAGATCGGCTTCAATATTTACCACTTGACCGACACGCTCGACCCCACCGAGCATTTCCTGGTCAAGCCTTACCTCGAGATGCTGCCTGCGTTCGCCGGGTTGAAGCGGGTGGTTATGGACAGTACGAACATGACACAACGCGACGATGAGTACAATAAGTACCCAAAGGCCATGGAGGGATACGCTGTCTTTGGTATATGGCGTCTCTTCCAAAAGGATGGCATGTTGGTCGAGTTCATCGAAGGTCCTGTATTCCGGCTGCGTGCTTGCTGCGGCAAGTGCGAGTCCTGTACTCAAAGGGAGGGAACATCGATGGAGCATTCAAGTGAGAGGACCGAAGTTTGAGTACGGTGTATTATCCAAGTGTAGCCAAATTGTAGCCCGATTCTCTTCAGATCTCTGCCCTAGGACTGTAGTTGGTGTTCGGCGATGGCGGAGATATAGGGTCTGGAAGCTTTTGAGTGGCGACACGGCATCTTGCAAGCACGAAGTTGGAGATAGACTGAATCCTGGCTTTGTCCAACTCGCCTGTTCATAGGCTTTCGAGTCAGCGAAAACTTCTTTGCATACATTTGGCAGCATTTCAAGGGAGATATCATGACAGGTAGCGCTGCATCAAGCGATGGAATCTACCGTTTTCGTACATAGAAGTGGATGCATTGTAGAGGGACATGCGGAGATACGCAAAGGCTAATTTGGTGTTTCGGTCAACGACGAATATACATTTGGAAATGTCGCTTCTTGAAAGGTAGCACCTATACAATAAGCTCGATACACTATCCGGCATTGTCATGAACCTTACAGCTTTTCGAATCCCAAGAACAACATTTTCCAGGTTCCATTCCACCCTCATCTTCCACGATCGCTCAAACGCATAGCCGCTGCCTGTTTCTTACCTTGGTACGTGTCCAGGCTCCGAGCTCTCTTCGTCTATATCGGCAGGCTCTCCTCTCTCTTCGCTCCATCGCTACACTCCAAGCTCAAGAATTTGGCGTTGTTGTCGGAATAACAGTATCGCCGCACACCGACGCTAGCGCCGAATCAGGACAGCTCCGCGTTCGCCGCATACCTCTCGACGCCTCCACTTTCAGTTGAGCACACTTCGCGCACACGATCAGAACACTGTTGTGTGGGTGCAAGCGCTGTGGACAACTGCCCCTAGCGCCTCCTCGAGCCCACCTGACGCCTCTTACGACCCTCCACCGACCGAACACACTCCACGACGAGACTTTGCGCAACCTCTGCCCCAATACCTGCGCCAAACTGCCCGCCACAATGCCTCCCAAGCGCAATGCTACCGACGACCTCTCCGACTTGCGGCAGCGGAGTCGGTTTGACTACCTACAAAAACGCGAGGCTTTGAAAATTGCCGAACTACAGAAGGATGTCGAAGAGGATGAGAGGGAACGGGAGAAATACGGCAGCAAGTTATCGAAGCGAGAGCTCGATGAAATGGACAAGAGAAAGTTGACCCTTCGCCTGACGTTGGAGCGCAACCAGATCGACGACACGAATTCCGGCTTCTTCATGCTCGACTCGACCATGACGACGGACAAGTCGGAGGTCCTGTCCAAGCGGAATACCTCGTCTAAAGAGCACTACAAAAGCGAAGTTCAACTTTGGGAAGAAGAGCAGACAGCCAAAGCTAAAGCGGCCCAAGGGAACCAACGTGCCCGCGAGGTAGAGGACGAGTACGAGTTCGTATTTGATCCCAGCACGAGCATCAATTTCGTTGGCGACGGTGTTGAATACGATCCTTCGAAGCAGCAACTGCAAGCGCAGCTAGACGCTGCGGAACAAAGAGCGAAGTCCATCGCAGACGTCCGGACGTCACTCCCAATCCATAAATTCAAATCAACCATCCTCGACGGGATGGTTGAAAATCAATGCATGGTTATAACCGCAGAGACAGGAAGCGGGAAAAGCTCGCAGATTCCACAATACATGCTCGAGTACCTCGATCGCCTCGGACTTAAAGACCAACAGGTGATATGCACTCAACCACGTAGGGTAGCCGCGATCTCCTTGGCAACCCGTGTTGCTGAAGAGCAAGGGTGTCGCCTCGGCGATAGGGTAGGATACACCGTGCGATTTGAAGACAAGACCACAGAGAAGACTCGTCTTAAATACCTTACTGATGGAACGCTGTTACGCATGTTTTTGAGCCAGCCGGACCTTCCAGATGTTTCTTGCATTATATTAGACGAAGCACACGAAAGGACTCTGGCGACAGACATTCTCCTCGGTCTTTTGGTCGACGTCCTTCGGTTCAGGAAAGACCTACGTCTTATTATATCAAGTGCTACACTGGACGCCCAGAAATTCTCAAACTTTCTTCAGAGCTGCCCAATTCTGTACGGTAAGTTTTCAAGAGTACGTTTCACTCTAGGCAACCGGCTAATTGTATCTAGTTCCCGGTAGAACATATCCAGTTACAATATACAACACGTCACAGCCTGAGGCTAATTATTTGTAAGTTACCCCTAGTGCGAAGTCAATGTGTCACCCCACTTTTATGACATGACTAACTTAAGAGCTAGGCAAGCGAGCATAACGACGGTGTTTCAAATACATGCAAGTGCTGGTGACGGCGACATCCTCGTATTCCTGACTGGGCAAGACGAGATCGAAGTCGCGCTTCAGAGTATCGAGGAGACTAAGCTCAAACTCGGTAATCGAGTGAAGGAGTTGATCGTCCTTCCCCTTTACGCCGCCCTACCCCAGGACGCACAAGGGCGAATTTTCGCACCCGCGCCGAAGGGGGCACGAAAATGTATACTCGCCACCAACATCGCCGAGACGTCGCTCACCATCGACGGTGTGGTCTATGTCATTGATTCTGGCTACTCTAAAGAGAACAGCTATAACAACACCACTAAACTAGAGCAACTCGCTGTTGTTCCAATCTCGCGAGCTTCCGCAAACCAGAGGGCTGGACGTGCTGGACGTACGGGGCCTGGAAGCTGTTTCAGGCTGTACACACAGTTTTCATTTCAGAACGAGTTGGCCGAGACCTCCGAACCTGAGATCCTGAGAGTTAATTTGACCAGCACTGTTCTCCTCCTGAAGAGCATCGGTATCAACGATTTAATTTCCTTCCAATGGATGAGCCCTCCAGCACCGGAATCGATCGCGGCGAGTCTGGAAACGCTTTATTGCCTTGGTGCTCTCGACTCAAAAGGTGTAGTGACCCGAGTCGGGAGAACCCTCAGCCAATTTCCAGTAGCTCCAGAGCAGGCGAAGACTTTGATTTCTGCAGGAAAATTCGGTTGTCTTAGGCCGGTGCTTACCATTTTGAGTGTTTTAGGAGAGGCCAATGCCCTCTTTTTCGCGCCGAAGGATAAAAAACTACATGTTGACGCCGCGAAGAAACGCTTTTACGGCAACAAAGGACAGGGACTCGGCGACTACGGCGCATATGAAAAAATCTACTCCGAATGGGTAGAAACAGAGTACGACACAATGTGGTGCAAAGAGCAATTTTTGCAATATCGCACGTTGAATCGAATTCGTTCGATCCGTGAGCAACTCGAAAAAATCTGCGAACAAGTTGGCCTTATCCCCGAAGACGAAGGTGAACTTGACCCTGTCGCTATCAAGAAGGCCTTCGTGTCAGGCTACTTCGCCAACTCGGCACGCATGGCGCGAGATGGACAGTCCTACCGGCCGGTCAAGGGCGCGAACTCTACAACCGTGTGGATACACCCAAGTAGCTGGGTCCATGAGCCGTCCGAACGTCCGAAATGGTTGATCTACTCGGAACTAGTCTTGACTTCCAAAGAATTCATGCGTTCGGTTCTACCAATCGAGCCCGAGATGCTGACGGAGATGGCGCCCTTCTACTTTAAAGAAGGGGACATCGAGAAGTTGGGGGTGGATAAGAAGATGGGGAAGGGAAAGGGTAAGGTTGGCGTGGATAAATAATGGACAAGGAGGATGCTATGTGCATGGAATGGAAGGGAGGAGTGACTCGATAGGATAAGAGGAGGGATGCATGGATGGCGTTATGATACCCCGGTGTGATAGAAAAGTTTGTTCGGACATCGACGTGAAGGTTCCACAATGTGAGACCGATTGGTGACATCATTTGATGTATTTTCTGTACAGAGGGCAGGCCAAAATAGGAGGCAGTGATAAGTGGCTAGTTAACAGGTTATGTGTATCGCAAAGATAATTTGGGTGCCCTATATATCAGGCCAGCTTCAAGTCCATATCGTTTGAAACCTCACCAAAACCCTCGAACTAACGATGTAAACCCATACGCTCCCGTTCAGCCCTACACGACCCCCTTTCATATTCACACTGCATTCCGCAACACTCTCTCACCATTATCCATTCTCACACGATAGCCTCCCACATTCCCATCCGCGCCTTGAAAACCGTACTCTGACCGAGCTTAATATTTCGCTTTACGTCCACACTACACTCAGAAAGACTGCATTCGCAAACCAGCACTCCTCCACCACATTCCAACCGCACGAGAAAGGGGGAGAAAGTTTACGCACTCTGGCTCCAACCATCTAACGTGATCATAAAGATAATGAAGCATATGCAAGACTACGGCATCATCATTCAGGAGCCTGAGCTATAAGATCCCTGCCGAGCTATGTAGTCGAAGAAATGCCACGAGGGGAAAAATCCACTATATCAATACAACTCATGCGCACCCTACCTTAAGGGTCACACGAGCAGGGCATCACCACACTGCCGCGATAGCGACATTGTACCGGCATAGGAGCTTATGCACCAGACAAGACTTCGCAGAAGATATTGGACGAGTGTGAATGAGTGTGCCATGCTCAGCACGACTGGAGTCTTGATGACTGTGCTGCATATGCGGCGTATCAATATCGGTAATCAAGTGAGCAGGACGTGCAATTGACACGGTCTGCAATTCAAGAACAGGCTCGGTGCACCTGAAAGATTTCAAGCGCGAAACTGAGGAAAAGTTCAATGTAGTGTATTTAATCTAACTATGAATTTTGGACAGTGTCTAGAAAGAGCGTTTTACCGCCTGAAGGCATGTACACAGTCGCTGAGAATTCTGAGAGCGAGGCCAGGCTGCACTGGTAAAGGAGATGTAACTATTTCATAAATACTAGTACATCAACGTAAGAAACAAGCGAGAAATATTGACAGCTGGAACTTTGGGTTTTGAGGAGGCAAAGTATACTTGATTGACTTCCTCAATGAAAAAGCATATGGTATGATGTATTGTATAAAGCCACCATAGATTCTAGGCGGTGTTTATAAGGGTATTGCTTGGGCCGGAACTTCTGTATACGGTCGCGGAAAACCCTCAGAGCGAGGCTAGACCATACGAGCCAAAGGACGATAGCCTAGGTATGGATGCAGATCGAGCATGCGTATGTCCAGGGGGCTAGACGAGCATTTCGTATGGATATCTGGAAAATGCTGGGAAAACTTACTAGGACTTGTACTTCAGACTCATGAACGATACGGGCTGGTACACACAATGTCAACGTATATATATTAGAGTGTGTAGAATGGCGTAGGTGAAAATGCGATGAGTATGCAAAGTTAAGAGTTATGGAGAGTGCACTCATTAAAGCAATGTGTAGTGAGTGAAAGACTTGGGTAAGGCCGGGTTGACTTGATCGGATTTACAGTCGGAGAACAGGATTGTGAAGCAGTATGAAGGACGTTGAAGCTCATTTTTGGGGCTATATACAAGCCAGGTGACGCTCTTGTCCCTCCCAAGGGACACATGGTGCGTTGTCCGAGTAAACACGATGTCCTTACTGCAAAAGCCTGAACAGCTTCCCACCAACCCGATCCCACTCGTCATCCCACCGATTCTTACTCTCCTCCAACGCACCCTTCTTCAACATCGGTAACACGCTATCTTTGCTGCCAAATAGTTCCACCAACTGCCCCGCCAACTGCTCACTCGATTTGAAGCCCTTGCCGTTGACATCCTCCTTCACAAGCTCCGGCCACGCCTCGAAGTCTCCCCACCCAACCACCGGCAGACCAGCGCCAAACATATCCACGACCTTCATCGGCAGATCCACGCCCGAAGACGACGTGTGCAGCGAGACGCCCAGATCCGCAGCACCGAGGAGGGTCGCGTAGTCCCCTGGCGTAAGCCACGCTGTCTGAATGACCACATTGAGTAACCTCTTCTCCTGATTCATTTTTTTCACGAGTGAGAGGTAATGTTCCTTCTGCGGCCCCTTCCCCGTGATGATAGCCAGGATCTTCGGGAGCGAAACCTGCGACGTCGCGCGTGCGGAGTAGGTCTCTAGCGCAGCGAGCAGCAGCGAGAAGTCCTCGTCTGCGGTCCAGGAAGTTGATGACACGATGAGCTTCCACGAGCCTTTGGCTAAGTCTTGTGCGTACTGCGCTGTCTCGGGGAGGCGGGAAAGAAACTTTGAGCGTTCGCTTACGTTGAGCGGACGGAAGAGGGCGGCGGGTCGGTCGTGCAAGGCGTGCGCTGTGACGCCGTAACTGTCCTTCAGGACTCGCGCCATTGCATGCGTCACCGTGATGTGCTGTGATGCCAGTCTCGAGAAAGCATTCTCGTACAGGGCGGAAATATTGACAAGGGGATGCGAAGCACCAAGTTTGAGCGCGAGGATAGAGTACCCAAAGTTGTGCCAGTCGATGACGAGCTCGGTGTTGCGGAGGAAACTGACGACGGTTGCGATGGCGAGAGTGGGAATGGAAGGTGGGTTTTGCACGAGGATGTAGCGTGCGGGTTCCGAGGCGTAGCCGAGGGTGCGGTAGAGGGTCCAGGACTGGTGGAGGGCTTTGAGCGGTGCGACAATGGGGAAGAGGAGTTTGGAGCTGGATCGGAGGAATGATGGGGATAGAGCAAGGGGGACGACGGTGATGAGGTCGTTGGCGGCTACGTCGGGGTGGACTTCAGATTCTAGCAAGGTAGTCAGTAGATGTTCAATCTATGGAAAAATGCTTCTAAATACCCTGATATCCAACCAAGTAGACCTTTCCTCCATGCTTGGCAATGCTGATGGCATGGTACTGCATGCGCGGTGACCGACCGATGTCGCCCAGAACCACGATGTGAGTCGTCCGCCCCGCCCTGAAATCCAGCGTCTGTTTTCCATCCTTCCTCTTCAGTTCAATCTTCTCGCCCCTCTCGTTCACGGCCCTTAACGGTTTGTCCTTGTAGGGGTCGTATTGCGAGGGCAACGTGACTAGGATGATGGTGAATAGCGTGGAAAGGCCAAGTATCGCGTAGAGGGCCACATCGAACAGCCAGCTGCCCTTCTCGCCGAGGAAGTCGTCGCGGAAGATGTCGAACGTGTTCCACATTTCGATGCAGCGCCCGAAAAGCGAGGCACCCCGGCGATGTATATTCGCTGCTGTAGCAAAAGGTCACGTTTCTCGAGTGCGAACCAGCCACAGGCCACGCTAGGGCGCCACAGTTGCGGAGCTAGCAGGCGCCTCGGCGGGCATCGCGCCTGCCAGTCTCGGTGAGACGAGACCCCTGAGCGGCCGCGGCCGCTATCGACGAAACATTATTCAGGACGGTACCGCTTTGCGATACCTCCACCTCCCCGCAATTCGCTCTGGCTCCCCGCGCTTTGTTGTTCCAGCACTGGCCGCATCGGATGCGACAATAGAACCAACCCACCAGGACTCCCAGAGGCGCGGCCCTTTTGCCTAGTCGGATGCGCGCAGGCGATACCGCGGCGGCCCCCCGAACGCGCTACCTATGGCGTCTACGTATGCCTTGCCCATAGACAATGCGTCGCCCGCCCGTGGCCATGGACACTCGCACTCGCACTCGCACTACGCTGCCGACCAATCTGCACCCAGGACCGCGCAGATGAACGGCGCATCGCCCTCAAAGGCACAAAGCCAGGCGGGGGGCGCCCACCGTCATGCCAGATCCGAAATGAACGGTCAATTGTACATGCAGGGACTGTCTCCCTACGGCCACCAGCACAACCAATCGCACGATCACGCCCACAGCCATTCGAGATCGACCGAGTCGACGTACACGCTGAAGCCGTTCACAAATGGGCGCCCCAAGGGCAGACCGCGGGGCGAGTCCGACTTAGGAAGGCCAGGAGGAGGGAAGAGTGCGGCCGCGAAGCAAGCCTTCTCCCCAATCCATGAGCACCCGGCCGCGTTCCCTCCACAGTCGTACTCACAGTCGTACGTAACCGACGCTCACAGAACGCCGAAATACGCTAATCGGTGACCAGGTCCTGGCTCGAACTTCCCGAAGCGCTCACAGCCCTCCTCGTGCCTCTACCTTACGTCTTCGCGTCGCTTGCATACTTTAGCGCTGTATCGCAGGCTCGAAAAACGCCCACGAGCCTGGCAGATGCAGTGGCCGACTCCAACAGTCTAGAGTACCCGGGTGGCGGACAATTGCTCCACGCATGTACGCTTTCGTCTGCGACACTGCTGCTCGTAGGCCTCATATCAAAGTTCCGCCTGTCCACAGACGAACCGCTAGACAGACGGAAGGATTCAAACGAACCTGGCTGTTTCCACCCGAGCTTGGTACTTCGCGCAAGTTTACACGCACTCGGCGTCATGCTGCCCTTCTATGCTACGATGCAGTTAGGAGGTGCCACAACTGCCATCTTTCTTCTGGTGGCCTTCACAGCAGGTTTAGGCAATCTTGACCAAAGGCCCGGGAAACAGTCAGCGTGGGACAACACCAGGCGAACCTTGCGCACCAGGACGAGAACGTACGTCGCTTTGTTGATCGCAATGGTTGTGCGCAGCGTCACCGCAGCAGAGAGAGCCGGGGTGATCCTAGGATTCATCGCGCTGGTGATCTCCATATTTGTCATTCCGCCGCCTCTCCCAACCACGGGCTGGTCCTTGATGACACCGCAAACCCAGAATGGCTGGGCTACGCAAACATCGACACGTGCGAGCTTGCCGAAACCGTCCTCTCCATTGATCAGCACGTCACTAGATACTGATCTTACTCTTGCGACTGGTCTTGTGTTGACTTGCTTCACTGTTATCTTCGCCCAATTCTCTTCAGCTGCACCATCTTTGTCGCATCACGCACTCCTGTTTTCTACCCTTTCCATTGCGTCAGGGACAGCATCTGTATACCTTTCCTCTCCCAACGCTTTGCACAGCGCTAAAAAGAGTGGATTGGCAATTGGCGGCCTGATCACGATCGTTTTCGCACAATTTGAGCACCAAGCCTGGCACGCCTATGTCGCTTTCCTTGTTGTTCTCGGGGCAACTGCTTTTGATACACGAGCACCAGTCCTTTCTCGGCCGTCGTCACGCGATCACTCGCATGCGACCCATCGTCATTCACACTCGCATGATCACGATCACGGTCACGATCACCACCTCCATGGCAACCATTCCCATATATCTGCCTTCATCATTGCACGTTGCACGCCAGGCTCCATCATCCATAGTGTGATGATTGAGAAGGACTCGCGCCGCATTGCTTATTTCGGGGTATTGAATCTGTCCTTCATGATGGTCCAGTTCTTTTATGGCTATGTGAGCGGATCACTGGGTCTGCTCACCGACAGCATCCACATGCTCTTCGACTGTGCTGGACTTGCGGTCGGTTTGGCAGCCGCGGTGATGAGCAAGTGGCGTCCGAACGCTGCCTTCCCATATGGCTATGGAAAAGTTGACACGCTGTCTGGGTTTGCCAACGGTGTGTTTCTTTTGCTGGTCAGTGTTGAGATTTGCTTCGATGCGTTTGAAAGGCTATGGGAAGGTCATGAGCTGCAAAGGCTCAACGAGCTGCTCATCGTCAGTGTGCTTGGTTTTTTGGTGAACATTGTGGGACTGACAGCGTTCGGGCACGCCCATCACGGTCACGGGCATGACCATGGCCAGTAAGTCATCAGTCAGCTATTTTCAACTTTGCATCGTACTAACGCGCAACAGCGACCATGGAGACCATGGACACGGTCATGGGCATTCCCATGACAACGAGAACATGCAGGGCATATTTCTGCACATCCTTGCCGATGCACTGGGCTCTGTCGCCGTGATCATCTCCACTCTCCTCACCAAGTACTACGGCTGGTCTGGCTGGGACCCGATTGCATCTTGCATCATCGCCATCCTCATCTTTTTCTCCGCCATTCCCCTTGTAAAGAGCGCCGGTATGCGCTTGATGCTCTCTTTGCCTGCAGACGTCGAGTACGGCATTCGCAATACCCTTCAAGAGCTTAGTTCGCTAAGAGGTGTCGTGGGCTATGCTGTGCCGAAGTTCTGGATGGAGGATGAAGGTGCTGCGCACGCTGAAGTGCATGCTCATGAGCATGAGAAGTGCGACCACGACCACGTGCATGGAAACGGACATGTTCACTCCCATGCGGAAAATGAGCACGACCACGACCACAGCCATTCACCACACCATCACGACCATAGCCACGACGACCACGACCACGACCATGACCATAGCCATGACCATGACCACGACCACGCTCACGCCTCACGCGGACAACGCATACTCGGCGCCATCCACATCATCGCCGCGCGGGGTGCAGACGTCGAAGACGTCCGCGAACGCACAGCGCAGTTTCTCAAGGGCAAAGGCATGGACGTGGTCTTGCACGTCGAACGGGAGGGCGAAGGGAACTGTTGGTGCGGTGGCGGGAACAAGTCGAATTGAGTTGAGCGTGATCAGTCTTTGTTTTTGTTTTCGAGGTAGCATAACAGGGCGTTCATACCATGGGGTTTTCTTATGAACATACCATTTCTTTGTCTTTTCGCAAATGTCGTCAGGCAAATGTAGCTGTATGGAACGGAGCGTTTCTTTTGAGGCTTTGGAAGCTGCAAGGCGCGTATACAACATCAACTATTAAAGCTGTACAGACCATGTTCAGAGCCTTGACACTAGGAGTCATCTTGATAACGCAAACGATGTCGGTTCATCAATCTCCGTCGAATTGGGACTGCACGCAAGATCCTCTTGCTCCCCGCCTGGTCCGATCCTGATAATCGTGTTCCCACTGCTGGTAACCACATAAGACTGAGGTCTAGGTCGACACAACGTTCTTGAAAATCTCTGCGAGATCGATCAGATGAGGGTTTCAAGCTGTAAGAGCAGATGTTGTGTATGAGTAAAGGTTCGTGCTGGTGTAGATAGATGCAGGTCGGCGCTGGTATCTACGTGCAACTAGACGACCACACGAGTCATGACGTCGCAATCACCTGACTCGCGTCAACCTCCAAAATCCACTTTCGGTCAAGCGAGCTTTCACGCTTCAACCTCACCGTCGCGACAGCCGTAGTTATGAAGCAAACTTGCATGCCTTCTCCATACAAGTACAATTTCACTAATAGGCGATGGCGGACACCACGACGATAGCGTGCTGGCCCGCGTGTGTCGACGCGATCGAATGGAGCCATGATGGCATTATCGCGCTTGCGAGCGAGGAACAAGTTGAGCTTCTGGTGAGTGCAAACACGCGCACATACGAGCTAAACCAGGCTAGCTCTATCCAAGTCACAGTGCATACTAACAAATAGCAAGTTTCCACACACCAAGTCCAACGACACAGAGCACGACTTTTCCTCTTGGCATCACATTCCACTGGCAGTCTCGTGGTTCACCACAACGGAGCTCCCGGAGAAAGAAGCTGGGCCTGTATCTACATACTCCATCGGCGAGGAAGTGTCCACCAGCGCGCCTGTATCAATAACCTGGTCACCGCCGGGGATCGCGAAGCATCGACGATGTGCGCTTGGCGTGTTGACGTCGAGCTTGATTCTGAGCATCTGGGCCAGTGAGGGGAAGATTGATGATGAATTGAGCTGGAGGCGGAAGCTGGTACGCCCTTGCATTCGTCAAGAATGATATGCATCCTAATACGAGCTTCGCTAGATCATCAATGATGCGCTCGTACTGTACTTCTCCAGTAACTTGAATGAGGTCGAAAGTACCCTGGTCCATGAGTCCGTTGAGAAGATGCGTCTTCGCGCGCGCATACGATCTTTTGCCTGGGCACCTTCGATGCCTAGCCTGGGCCCTGCTGCTATCATTGGCACGCGGACAACTTGGGCTCAACCTTTCTTAGCTGTTGCCAACGACGACAACCAAATTGCTATAGTCGCTATTGATACGCCAGCCACGACTCTCGGTGCCGAGGAAGAATGGTCAGGCGAAGTTCTGAGCCATTTCTCGATTACCCCGGACTCTGAGAACGTGTTCGAGAGCGCTAACACGTTCGATGAAATAATGCAACAGCAGCGGCACATTTCACAACTCGCATGGAGTCCATGGACGATGCAGGGAGAGTGGTTTCATTCTGTCTTGGTGTACGCCACGAATGACGATGTACGCGCCCGTGTTGTTACGTACAGCGGCGAGACCATCGGAATCGGGAACGATGAGGTTGTCTACCCTGATATCAAACTTCGACATGCCGGCCCGATGAAGTGGTCATCCAAAACCGAGAATCGCGACACTGTCACGTTGGCCCTGTTCACCCTTACCAACGTTGTGGTCCTCAAGATATCCGCAAGTAATGCCAATGCTTTCGCCCGAACGGAGCACGATCTGGACGGCCGCTGGGACGAAATGAGCGCAGCAGTATGGGACCACACAACAGAGGATCCGACTATTCACTTCGCGTCACTTCAGGCAACTCTAAGCTATACAACTCGGCTCCAGTGCACGAAAGATTCTCTAGCTACTATTCCCGGCCATCCTCATTGGCGCGAACAGTTGTGGGATGCACAGGCACTGTTCAGCGCTCAGCATGAACTTGCAGGCAACGTCCGAAGCAAAGTCTGGGGGCTGTCTACTTCGCCGCTCGGCGATTTCATCGCAGCATGCAGCACCATCCATCCAAGTGACATGATAGAATACGGACCGCCCAACGACCGGCGCACGTCAATAACCATTTCGGGCCTACGAGACTACGACAAAGATGCCAAGCTCGAAGTTCCCGCGCAAAACTGCAGCGCAGAGGGCCTCGTCTTCACGCTTCGCAAATGGGCCGAGCGCACCGGCGACGGCAATGAGTCGTCGCCTAGCACAATCTCACAAGTGGCCGCGCAGCTCTCTGTTCTGCATCCAGAATCTTCTTCCTCACAGATGAACGGAGAACCTACCTCAGAGGTTCCAACGAATGATATTCGCGCCCTCATGACACACATAAAACACACCCTACTCTCTCCCACCACCATCAACAAACGCCTGCAGATCCTCGTCTCTCAAACCCTCGCCCCTTCCCTGTCGACACTCCTTCCCCGCACCCTCATTGCCTACAGTCTCGCAACCTTTGTCTCCGTACTCCCTCAATCACTCACGCGCGCAACACGATTTTCCGCTGAGATCGCACAACACCACCGCCGCATCGTCGCCCTCGTTGACACCATCATGGCAGAGGGAGACGAGGATTACCCCCGAGAGGTGGTCTCAACACCAATGCAGCCCTGCGACACCTGCGACTTCTGCTCTGCCTCGATACCGCTCGAGGACCTGGACACTGCGCGGTGCACGAACGGGCACGAGTTCTCGCGGTGTGGGATCAGCTTTGTCGCGATTCAGCGGCCGAGGATATCGAAGGCGTGCGCGCTGTGTCGGACGCCGTATCTGAGCGAGGAGTTTGTAGGGGCACAGGAGGAAGATGAGCTCGGGAGGGTAGAGGGAGAGGTGTCGCTGGCGAGAGCGCTGTTCCTGGCCTGCGATGTGTGTATTTATTGTGGGGGAAAGTTCACAGGGTAGCCTGTGGCAAGTAATGAGGCGTGCTGATTGATGCAAGGTCGTGTAAGGCAGTTCCACAGCGCGGTATCCATCGACTCGATGCTCTGTTCTAGCAATCATCCACAGGAGTGTCGTGCGCTTCTCTTGGATGGGGCTAGGCAAAATTCGGGCAAGGACCCCACACGGGAAGGATTCAGATGCTCCCTGCATGATCTCCGCACAATCGCAAGGCTGAACAGCGGATTGACTCTTGGTTTTAATGGATTTCACGGAGTTCGAGTCCCCTTTTATGGGCATAGGATGCAAATACCAAGACTATGCACCCGCAAAAGCTTAATCGCGCGAGACGACACACGAGCATTGAGGACGTCAGAATACATGTCCTTGCACACCATTTGACAAGAAGGACAGTTTCCAAAGACTCTATACACAATATGACTCTAGTTCAGTTCGATGCTTATCTAACAAAGTACACCCTCCACCACCCAAGCCACTCCTCCAGCATCTCCAACCCTACATCACAAAACAAGCCCAAAACTGCTTGCCAACTTCCTTAAGCTTTCCACCCACCATCAACCCCCTCATACCGTCCCGGTACCGCTTCGACCGGCCCAGGTGCAACAGGCGCAGGAGCGACGTAAAATCCGCCATCGGGCTGCGTATAACGATCCTGACGCTTCGCCCATCCGCCGTCTGGGCTATCGTATCGTCCAGGCGCTGGATCTACGGGTGCAACCGGGGCAGGTGGCGGGGCGTAGAATCCGCCGTCGGGCTGCGTATAACGATCCTGACGCTTCGCCCATCCGCCGTCTGGGCTATCGTATCGTCCAGGCGCTGGATCTACGGGTGCAACCGGGGCAGGAGGCGGGACGTAGAATCCGCCGTCGGGCTGCGTGTAGCGGTCCTGACGTGTGGCGATGGACCAGCCGATGTTCGAGGGCGGGGGTGCGGCTTCGGTAGGTGCTGGCACGGATGGGGGAGAGTAAACCTCCGTTGGTGCTGGGATGGAAGGGGGAACATAGACTTCAGTCGGTGCAGGTACCGCAGCCGAGCCTCCATCGGATACCCCGTTTCTTGGGCCAGGAGGAGTCCAGACATCCGGCTCAGCGCTCTGTCGTTTCACCCAGCCACCATCTGGGCCGGAGAAACGCCCAGGAGCTGGGGCGCCTGGAGCTGGGGCGACGGGTGGCACGGGGAAGCCGCCGTCGGGCTGGGTGTAACGTTCTTCACGGGCGGTGAAAGAGCGGCGGTTGAGGCGTGCCGGGGGCTGGATCTGGTGGGTGGAAGCGATGGGTGCGGCTAGCGACACCGGGAGGATGGTGGTAAGGAAGAGGATGGAGTAACGCATGGCTGCGATAGGAGGAAGAGAACTGAAGAGAAGAACGACTAGCGCTGATGGAAAAGGGAGGAATGAAGCTGTGTTTAGCCATTCCCTATGGCATTGTCGCGCCTTTATACATCTTGAGGTGCGCATAGTTGTCCTCATATTTCAGTGCTCTCGAAGTCAATCACTCAAGCCAGCTCGTGCGATCCGGTGATGATGTCCCCGGACATTGCGCGGTTCCAGATCGACTCCACGTTCAAGCATTTCTCGCGCGATGTGACACCGCCCTGAGCGCACGATGTCCAGTTATGGTTTTGCAGTATGATCGGGCGTAGAGGATGTGTTTCAAAGGAGCAATGCCCGTGATGCTATGTCGCTGACGATCCGTCGATCAGCCTTGTAGATCGTGCGGTGAATCCTCCCGCGTGGGGTCCGCCTTACTGAGATGGCCTAGTCCTGTTTAGGGCAAGCGTGCAGCCCGTTGTGTGCCATTACATGAACGCCCAAACTTGACTACAATCCGTCAGCAATGCCTATAACCAGCCACTTCTATTTTGTTTCCAAGGAAGGAGAATCTTCGTTGTAGCGGAAGTCATTCAGATATGGAATACGTTACACGGCGCCCGCCCGGGTTTAGTGCACTTCGTCCATGTAGTCATCCTAGGCAATCGCAGCTTGATGTCTGACCCACCGAGCGTGCACCATAATGCTTGACATGACCTTCTGCGATTTTCCTCTTTCTTCCATCACTTCTGATCTCTGCTATCCCTGTATATGGTGTGCGAAGAAGAAACAGAGACCCACTACTGATATCAACAATGCAGCCTCGCTGGCTGAAACACCATGCCGTGAGACGGTCACCTGGAAGAAACTTTTCTTGAACAGGTGCATGATGAAATTCCAACCATTCTGGGATGGGTTCAGAACGTCGACTCAAAGTCGCCATCATAGGGGGCGGACCTGGTGGATTAGCAGTTGTGATCGAGCTAGCGAATCCCATTTGTCGATTGGGACTTATACGAGAAGAAACCGCAGATTAGCGATACCGCAGGAGGAATCTTGCTGCAACAGCAAACTTGGAAATTGCTTGAACTGAATGTGGCTGCGTCGAATTTTATTACAAGCGATTATTTTCGCTCATCCGACCGCGTCAGCGAGCAGAGGCGGCAAAAAACAGAGAGCCCCTCCAGATTTCCCCATGTCGGACTAATTTTGATGGCAGCAACGGTGGAACTGGGGAGCTTCTGGCTACTGAATGTCCCCCCAAGAATACCCCTACCCATCTTCGTAGCTGTCGCCTCGTGCGAGCAAGGCTTCAATCTGCTTTATTGAAGAATGTGAACCAAGCTCACGTACATGTTTCTAAAAGGCTTTTTGGGGTAGCATATTCAATGAGCAACCAAATTAGCATTCGATTTGAAGATGGATTTGATACCAAAATTGATCTCTTGGTAGACGCAGATGGTATCCGATCCGTAGGACGTGAAAGTGAGACAGATTTTGTCGCAGTTTGCTGACATCTGCTCAAGGTGGTCCACAAATTCAGCTTTCCAGGATAATCCATCCAGTACACTGGTCAAATGGCATATAGGACTATAGTCAGCCAAACCAATGTCGGAGAAATCAACGGCATTCCTTGGACTCCGACCTTCTTGAAACATACCAGTGGTTTGTATGTATTCACTTCTCCGCTTGGGAACGATGATTTGCAGTGAGATTTTGGCCGAGTTTCTTGTGCTTGGCCTGGGCAACTAACGTGACGGCTGGAAACACCTCTACCTCTACGACTTAAGAGCGGTAATTCATATCACGAAAGAAGAATGTTTGGTACGGTCGGTGGACTAGATAGGCGAAATGAAACAGCATATCGGAATTAAAGTGTTATGCGCGGTTTACGGCTAAGACCAGTACTATGCGCATCTCGCACGGGAAAATTTAGATGTGTTAGGCTTTTAGATCTCTACAGAAGGTGATAGTAGGCACGCATGTTCCTTCAGCAAAGACCGCACGGTGTTCACAGATTTTTGGTGACGGATGGACATGGCCGAGAAATTTCTATGCCAATATAAGGCCTCATATTCCGCTCTCACGCACGCGATGTGGACTACTCCAGTACGAAGGACCCAGTCGTTGACGAAATTTACGCCGGGTCACATGACTTCCATGTCCCCAAGGCATATATGCAACACAGGAGGGTACACCAGCTCGCAAACTAGGGCTTCCTCCTTATCCTTATCGATGGCATGTGCACCAAGTGGCGCTCTTAATCCTTCCACGACGTCTGCTACAAGAGCGGGATCAGAGACCGGCACACGATCTTGTACTGTTGCAGAACTTATCCGACAATGTCATTCGATTTTTCTACCAAACTAGATCGATATCAAGCCCATCAACGAGGCTAACATCGATCCCAGCAATGGCCCAAACAGCTGGCTCGACAACAAGTCCCTGATCAGCAGGGCTGGCAACAGGCTCAACAACTGCGTCAGCGGCAAACTGAGCAGCAAACTTAGCAGTAGCAACCCCTACATCAACTAGCCCAGCCACAACCGCAGTCTGAAACGTGACCCCGCGCCCGTCTCATAAAGCTGAAAGTCATCGAAAAATTAGAAGCACAGATGATAGGCACGTCCAATTTTCCACTATCGAACCGTATGTTGACGCCTTAGGCGCCTTCGAAGCGAAGCATATGCATAAAGGCTACATCTCCTACGCTATCCACATGGGGGACGCGTTAGATGAACCGAATTACAGAGTCACGGTCAATGGCTTCCAAACGGATGAATATGGATACAGTGACTGGGTGAGATGCGAAAGGATTAGCGAATACTCCGCGACGTAGTTGGACGCACTGGGTGCCCTGTTGGGGCGGGTAAGGTACAATTTTCATGACTCTATGGAGAAGTTGAACTTCGAGCCTGGTGTTTCGTTCCGAAGCATTAATTGTGATGAAGACGATGGAGGAAACTAAAAAGGCTCAGAAGAGGGTGCTTTCATTTGAATGGACGATGGAGCTAGCGGTTCAGAAACTTTCGGTTGGATGGATAATATTTCCATTCAAGCAAATGGGCAGAGAAGTGAATGGAATGCTTGCAACCAAATACATAATGTTACCGGGGTCCAACGACCTCACACAGTTTGATACATGGACTACGTAACATATGAGCTAATTGTACTCCGCCTCTTTTCATAATACTGCAGAAATATACCCTCAAGTTTGCATCCCAACAAACGTTCTCCCGGTTTACAAAACCTCGGTCCCTGGCCTCCTCCAAACCCACCTCAATTACACATTCCCAAAAAACGTTACATACATCATCGACCATGAGCCAAAAAAACACCACCTGATCAATCCCAACAGCGACAAGACTACCTCATGGAGTACCAAATCCGCGCCCACATCGAATCTCTCATCTTCAGTGCCATCAAACTCCCCTCTCGCTTCCCACCCTCGCTGACACATCCGTCCGTACCTGGCTAAAGCTAACACAACCCGCCGGCCCCATTGTTCCCACCGATTCTTCTCCCACGCCGTCGTCCTCGCGCACAAAGACCGGCTAAACGAGCGCCAGCAGACCTACACCACTTTCAAAGCCGTGATCATCGGCTACATCGAGCCCGACTATAGAGACTGTGAGACGATCCATGAGAGCGCAGAGTTTCAGGTCCAACTCCAGGCGCTTGAGAACCTGTGGGGTAGGACTCAGGGACGGGTGGATGAGCTGCTAGGTGAGGAGGCTCCGCCATGTAGGGGCGACTTCTGATGTGCGTTTCTGTAGCGCGACTGAGGATAGGTGAGTCCTACAGTGATGATATTCGGGGAGATATGGAATTTGTTTCCGAAGAGAGCGAAGTAGGAGTCACTGAAGGTTTGGGAAGTGGCGGCGGAGTCGATCCTTTGGCGGAAGGCGATGCGAATTGAGCGTGTAGGCGTTGATATGTGCAAAAAATGAAAATCTTGGAGTATTTTTTATATAGGTTGACAATTCAAAGAGCGATCCCATCGTCCGCCTCTAGCTGGGATAGTGCATTGTTTGTCCGCAGACTTTTGCGTGGGGGAGTGCACGGCGAACACTACACGCACCCAATTAACCACAGCGATGCCTGATCAGCACAGAAAGCTCATCAGAAGATCAACAGCACTGCTTCATCATACCCGCCAAGCACCTTGATCGGGTAGATTACCTATGGTAGCTTGGATGCCTTCGACCTATAACCTCCAATTCCCAAACATTGGCACCAACCGGCTGGGAACTCCGAATACGAGCACGATGGAACCTACCCATTAGTACGGGAAGGCTCATAATGCAAAACAATAATGGTGTAAAAGGCGCTCCAGAGCCATAGTCCGCGGAGAGCACCAATTGCTGGAAGGACACTTTGGTCTTGGCTGTAAGTTGGACGGTATGGCCCAGTATGTTCTGCGGGCCGCAGCAGATACTGGGGGTGCCTTGACTGTGCCGTACAGTGGCATAATCCCAAGTTCAGCCTTCCGGTTGGTCGAATCACAGTCGATTTTAGGGGAGTACAAAAAGTGGGGTCGTCCTCATCATCCAATTCCGCCATAATTTCCCAGCCGTGCTACACTTCTTGTACTTAGTCCTTGTTCTAGGCGAAGCGACCTGATCACTAATCGCGCTCCATTGGTCATTAATGTTGACTTGAGCTCATCAACATAGCGTTATCGGACCATCTACTGAGGAGTCGAGGCCATCAGCAAGGTTGGCCAGTTTGCAGCAGCCCGATCCACTCAGATGGTTCCGATGGTGTGCAGCAGCTGATATTTTAACTCACCGGAGTGCACTCGTATTGCCTTCTCTCGCCTAGATTTTCTAGATGCGGGCAAAACAATTTGCCTTGCAGATGTTCTTGGAGGGGGCTGGTTGTTACGCTCGTAAAGAAAGAAGACTGGCTAATAACAAGGCTATGGAGTCTCAGCAGCGTGGGCCCCTTCGGGTGTCCCTCGTCTGATTTTGCCTGCGACGCACCATCATGGTTCGAAACAACGACACTATTGCCATTATAGTCTCGCTTCTCGTGGTGATAATCTTATTACTTGGGATTGTTTATTGCTGCACCGCAAAGAGACACGGGACATTCAGCGACACCGACTCCTATTTATCGGGTAGTGACCCTGAGAAGAATCCACCAAATCCTCCACCAGGGCATCCTCTGCCACCACTTGTGCCGACAAGATTGGACGGCGAGTTCAATGCGCTCAACGGACGAGAAAGTAGAACACACACTCCATCACATAGGCATGATGGAAGCTTCAACGCTGGCACTAGAAGACCGAGCCGTGCAGGTGCCCCGCGGAGACCCGACGGCGACTTCAACGCTGGCAGTAGACAGAACAGTAGACGGCCCAGCCGCACACGCGAGATTAGAAATAGAGAACCGATTGTCCCAGACAGACCACACGATTACACGTTCGATCCCCCCGGTCCTTCACGCAGGGAACGAGGCATCCTCAGAAATGACCGCCTTACGGGAGGTCGAGGGCCGAGTCGAGTCGGATTCCAGCCAGACAACGGTGAATTCAATGCAGTTGATAACCAGTATGGCAGAGAAACCGGCGCAACGCAAGAGATCGATGGGGAATTCAACGTTGGTGGCAACACAGGACATACGGTAGCCGCGAGACAACCAGCTCAACCCGCGCAGAGTGTTGGACAAGGCGGTAGCAACACGCAACATTTACCTGGAAATGGTTCAGGATCCGAGGCATCTGGAGCTTTCAATGTTGGTTAGAATCAAGCTTATATGGACATGCTCGTACGTCTGGATGCCGCTTGCTTTACTTCGTCGTATCCTTGGCTCACATCATTTATGTCAGCACGACTGCTAGGCTTAGCGCTATAATTGCACATTGGGATTGGTAACTGTAATTTCAAAAATCTTAAGCTATGATACAATCACGTATTGGGCTTCGTCTCAGAGCGTAGGAGGCAACTTAGCTTGCAATCTCCGCCACGCCGTATGATTTGGGTGAAGTCCTGGTGCAGTAAGTCCGGGGGACCGAACAAGTTCCTTTGGTCCTGCTCTCGTTTGTTGCGCACTATTTCCTCCCTCTGCTTCGAGATTGGAGAGGATATCGACCGACGAATCGGTATCACTACGCTCGGTTTCTTCACCTTCCGGTCTTTGTGTTAGTGAACCATGAATATCTGTGTCATCGTTCAGATGTGTGCTGTATTCTCCGTAGTTCTCTTGTGGACTCTCACGTGGGATCGGCTGAGATGGTAATTCTGGAAGAGGCTCGCTCGATTGCCCAGGCGGAATCATAGCTTCCAGATAGGGTTGGACTAGACTTGGCTTGCGCGAAGATGCAGGTGTTGGAGTTCTTCTAGACCGCTTATCTTTCCCTCTGGTCTCCCTCGGTGGTGATTCCCTCATTTCGTTGTCCTCGGTTCCACGACGATGGAGACGAGGTCTTGTGTCGAAAGCCAGGTCTTCCAGCTTTTTCTCATGCCCGAAACTCTTAGTTTTTGGGGTGAGTCGTCGTACTATGCGGCTTAAGCCACTCGTTTCTGGATAGGATTCATCCTGCTTGCGATGAGAAGTGCGTCGGTCGCTTTTCGTTTTGGTCGTCGAAGAGCGCGAGGAAGAGGGAGGAAGCGAGGCTTGTCGAGACGGACCCGTTCCAGTCTTTCCTGGGCTTCCTTGTCGTCTATGCTGAGTCCACGCATTGCTTTCTCTGAACTCTTGCAACATGCCGATCGTTTGTCTGTTCAAAACAAGCAAGGTTGGCTTGACCAAAACCACATCCTCTGTATCCTTCATTCCCCTTCGACGAATGCCGGGAAACAGCCGGAACAGGCCTCCATATGTTTCAAACGGGTCTTTGTCTCTCCACTCAACAATGTCTTTGAAAGTAAATTCCCAAAAGCGATCACCGTCTCGGGCATTCTCCAGTATCTCGTGTTCAGGCTCAACTGAACAATACTCGACCGACGAACAGGATATAGTTTGTTTCAGCTCAACAGCTGGGCCAACCACGTGGTTCGAGAGACTGTCCATATGTCGTTTGAGCGTCGCAGTATCGATCACAGGTAGCCGACGCGTTAGATCATCCCAAAGATCCTCAAGAAGGTATTGCATCTCTGCGTCCTTATCTTTTCGGAACCTTGTAGTAGATACTATTGTCGCCATTGATTCCGCCCTCCATTTGTTGGCTCTCAAGATCGCCTCAGCTTCTAATCGCGATCAGCATTCACGGGAGAACACTTACGTTTTGACGATGTATACGAACCGACTTTAGATTCCCCATCATCGCCATCTTCTATGGCTTGAAAAATATAGTCGATCCCATCTTGTGCGTACACATTTAACCCAATAGGGTATGGTGAGTAGAACACGCGATGGTACAGACGCTGCCACATGAACCGGGAGAGGACAACGTTGATGCAAGTGTCCAGAGTGCCTACCCATCGCGTATCTAAATGCCCCATGCTGGCGAACTCCCACATTGACCGACTACTTTTATCCTCGCCGTATGCACGAAGACCGAGACTCAACAGCACTGGCTCCTTTTCTTCTTGACGCAATACTTCTTGAAAGTCGTCACGAAAGTCTCGAGATTGCCGCACGAGATCTAATTCAATCTCTGTCACCCAGTTCTGAATTGAGCTGAACACACCTTCGAATCGCTTCTTCACCTCTCCATCTGTGACCTGATCGATGCCGCTTTGCAGCGTCATTATCTTCGCCAGAGAGCGATCGAGTTTGTCCTGGAGTATTGCGGTCTGGTTCCTCAGGCTTCTTATCTCGCTCGTGGCTAGGTTCGGGTGCTCGTCCATTCTGGTGTTCTGGGCCGAAAATACGGTGGTCGCCCCAGTTTCGTTGTCTTCACAACTACCAACGATAAAAATCTGACACTTCACAACCGGAATGCGGATGCCGTAGGAGAGAACGTGGAGAGCAACAAGCTTCAGGAGTGTCCAAAGCTGCGGGGTTGTACTGCAGCAGAGCACCAAAGTATCCCGGCGGTGAAAACGATGGCATGTAGATGCCCGAGGCTCGGTGAAGTCAGACTTTTTGCAGGGGTCGCACCATGCTTATGTGGCTTTCGCGGATTAGCTTGGGCAAATTTGTCATGTTGCCGGCGGTATCCTCAATCCGTTTTTTTCTGATGCTAAAACCCCCTTCCAACAATACAATCGTTCATGTAACACCCGAAGGGCAGATAAAGATCAGCCCATTTGGTCGTCTTCTCTTTTGCAGCCTACACGGCCGCGAACAAAAAAAGCTATTTCTTCCTGGGCAACTCTGCTTATGCTGCTTTTGGCTTTGTTTACTTCAAGATTGTGTCAGTGCATCTAGAAGAGTCTTGATACCTTCGCTAAGAAAGATAAATAACAGCCTTTCAACATGGCCAAAGATCATACTCTTACTTTTCTACCGCGGGACGAAGAGCTTGCAAGTCAAAGTCGAATGAGGATCGTTGTCGCAGTTGACTTTGGTATGCTTTTACTTCGGAAGCGAGAAATGCTGATAGTGATGGAAAGTTTTAGGAACTACTTTCACATCTGTTGCGTACGCCAACACCCTCGAAGTAAGTTGAAACATCATGCGCAAACCTAAAGGTTGATTTGCTGATGTGATATCCGAACTGCAGTCGTATTTACCAAACCTCTTGACACATTGGGGAGATGGAGGGGCCATGACAGTAGAGAAGATCCCAACGTGATTACCGACCAATCCGGTGATCCCAGTGCATCACTGACTTGCCATAGAATCCTCCATTACGACAACGGTGGCACGACTGGGGTATATAGGTGGGGTTACCAAGCCCAGCAATATGCTGCACGCCACGGGACCAAGATGCACGAATGGTTCAAATTAGGACTTTGCAATGATTTCGAAGAGCGTCGTGCTCGAGAATCAGAACTGATGCGCAAGTATAAGAGCCAGACAGCCCTGCCTGTCGTCAAGGATGACGAATGCATGAGTCTTGTCGTCAACTATCTCAGCAGCGTCAAGGGCGCGGTAGACCAATTCTTCCACACCCAGTACGGCGAAGATGCGGCCCAGTGCCCGAGAGACTATATCATAACGGTTCCAGCGCTTTGGGATCACGCTGAGCAAGAGAAGACACGTCTTTGTGCCGAGAGGGCTGGTATGGGAGAAGGCAGCCAGCTTCAGCTCGTTCCAGAGCCTGAAGCTGCTTGCATATACGCGATCCAGCAGATGCTTTGGATAAATGAAGGCGACACATTTGTCATATGTGATGCTGGTGGAGGGTAGGTTTCCACCGCATACGCGAGATCGTGCCCGGAAGCTAACAATGTACCACGCAGTACTGTTGACCTTGCTTCCTACACCATAGAGTCCCTTAAGCGCGACCAAATCCTCCACTGTAAACTTGCTGGCGCTGCAACTGGGTCCGGAGGCCTCTGCGGGAGCAGTTTTCTGAATCGGATTTTCCAAGCATACCTCGAGAAAAAGCTGGAGGACTACCCTGCATGGGATTCAGAGTTCATGGTAGAAGCACTGAGGGCTTTCGAAGACCAGATAAAACCTGAGTTTACAGACGAGCACCAAGAGGAAAAGGTTATCAGAATCCACGGCTTGAAAGAGAGTAAGCCACACGGGGTGGCGAAAAATATCCTGATCTTGACGACCGAAGAGCTGCGCAAGCATGTTTTCGATGAAGTTATCTCGAAGATTGAGGGTCTCGTTCGTGATCAGATCAACAATACCCGTCGGCCTGTAACGGCAGTACTGCTGGCGGGTGGCTTCGGCAAGAACCCGTACCTCAAGAGGAGGCTTGAACAGATCGATGCTGTCGTCAGAAACAAAATCAGAGTGCAGCGGATCGATAACGGGTGATACTCTTCCTTCGGGCCTTCATTGCACCGGTGCTGATGCTCAACAGTGACACTGCTATCGCTCGTGGCGCCTTGGTCGCTGGTCTTGCTGGGCTGGGCAAGAATCTCCAGCCTGAGGATGATGACGGTGCCTTCAATGTGATATCCACCAGAACAGTGGAAGTAGTGTCCCGTCTAGCGGGAAGGCACTACGGGACTGCGGCTTTAGAGAGCTTTGAAGAAGGCGTAGACCCGGAGAGCCGAAGGCAAGTGCCCCTAGTGACCAAGCAACTTTTTCAGAGACTAAATTGAAAGCACAGAAAAAAACGAGACGACGGAGACAAAATCGAAAAGATCACCTGGTTTGCTAGAAAGGTACGCGCATGATCATTTCTTCGTAGCATATGCCTTTGGAGCCAGCTCTATTACAAATTTAGTACTTTAGGTAACATATATCAGGGCGAGACCATCCCAGATGGCGAACCGTTGTCGTTCGACTTTTGCAAGGTGGCCAAAGTGCAGCGCGGAGTTCCAGCGCACCAGGTGTGCACTCCAGTCATACGCATATACACGTGCGAAAATGATATTCCAGGTACATATAGAGATGACGCAAGTAAGTTGATCAGTCTCGCTAGAGGGTACTAACAACTAACGATGTTTTCTTTGTAGGCGTGAGAGAGATTGCCAAATTCAAAATGGATCTACGAGGCCTTTCCATCCCGACAATTACTAAAGGTGCGCAAGAGTTCTACGAAGCAAGGTTCGACATCGAGATGACCTTGCGTGCGGCTAGTTTGTCGTTCTGTGGTGTGTACGGAAAGGGTACCCCCGAAGCAAAGCGATTCCCAGCAACCAACGTCGTGTTTACCTGACGAGCATAGAAATGGAATCTTTATTTTTTGAGCTGCGCAACGGTGTAGATACTACTTCAACCCAAACATAAACTCATGAAAGTGGCCGGAACTTATAGTGGAGGGTTATCATATATTGCCAACGCTCTGCAGCGAATCTAGAAGTCTGACGAGCCAGGTCCACGCATTCGCACTTTACGCAATCCATCAACTTTAGACCACCATATAACCCACTACATCCGCCATCGCGCTCTTTGCCATCCAACTCGCCATACACCATTGACTACTGCAGATCGATAACGTGTCTTAATACAGCTTTCCATCACAGCTTTCGCGCATAGGATCGGGATCCAAGCGTACTCACAGACATAATACCATGCCTCAGCCTCTCCAGATGCAATAACTTTGCCATCTCAAATCCCGTTACCCCAAGTCGTAGTAGATGACTCCCACCTTTCAATGTCCCACTATCTAACACCTCCTAGAACCTCCTCCGCCCCAATCTCTGCTGTCCTACCTCCAACCGCGCATACTCAGTACACAGCACGCCGTCGCTAACAGTAAAGCCTTGCAACCACGCTCCACACGCGGTAAAACGCGCCGAGCAAAAGCACGCTCTTGATGCCTGATTCTCGATGAAGCTAAAGCAAGTCCCCTGTTTGTTCCTGAGAAAGCATACCGAGTGAAACCCTCAGACCACCCGCTCTATTGCCTGCCAAAGGCGACGGGGGCGGGTGCGCGCAAGGCAGAACCTCACTGCGTGATCTCCGGACCACGGCGAGGCTGAACAAGCCGCGGCACTACACCTGCGCTGCATAAACCATGGAAGCCAAATCGCAAATGAGATATTCGCTATGCATGAACCCATAAAGAAGCGCCCGACCGCAGCATGACTACCACCCAGCAAGTCCCGGTATTCACCCATCCCAACGCCATCCAATGTCCATGCCCACTCCACCATCCTACCCCTCCGTCCTCACGACCCCTACACCCCCCCTAATATCATACTCCACCCAACGTGCCCTCCCCTCCCTCCCCCTGCGCCCCTCACTCCCGTCAATCGGCCCAGGATTCATCACCGTGCACCCGCAGTACTTGACCACGAACGCGGGAGCCTCGCTATCCGCGACCACCACCGCGCTTGGCAGCGGGTACAAGTTCAGCGCATGGGCAAAGTCCCAGTGCAGCGGGCGCACGCTAAGCGGAAAGGGTGAGAGATGGGACTGCGAGAGCAATGTGCGGGTCAGGGCCCGTGCGGTCAGCGTGTCGCTGTCGATCTGGGCCTGCGTCTGTGCCAGGGGCGCGGGCGTGGGCTCGAGTTGTGTGGGCTGGTCGACGTCCATTGCCTCGGGCGCGGGCTCTTCAAGATCTAGGTCGTCGTCGAGGTCGGCGTCGGGCTTGTTGAACCGGATGCTCGTGCGGTGCAGACGACCCAACACATCGTCTCTCAGTATCGCCATCTCCCCCTTCACGCCGAACCACGTCAGCCGGCTGGGGTTGCTCGTCCAGACAACCTCGCCTTCTTTGCCGGCCTTCTTGCCGGGGCCCCAGACCTCGCTGTTGGCTTCGCGGACGGCCCGGCGGATGCGGCTGGTGAAGAGCTCGGGGATTTGCTTCCTGGGGAGGGGTGTCGCGGCGCCGGCGGAGAAGGCGCTGGGCCAGGCGTCGTTGTCGCCCGGGACGAGGACGAGGGAGGTGTGCGCGAGGACTTGGGGGAACTCGGAGAGGACGGAGGCGAGGGCGTCGAAGTGCTCTTTGTATTCTATGGAGCCGGCGCCGGGGACGCCGGCGAGGGTGGCTTTGGAGGAGAAGTTGCCCATGAGGACGATGGCGAGGGGGTAGACGGGTGTGGATTCATTAGGAAGGGGTGAGTAGGTACGGAGAAGGGTGCGCAGTGCGGTTAGGGTAGAGGGCACGTCGAGGTGGAGGTCCGAGGCGACGACGATGTTGTGTGCTTGCTCTGGTGTGAGCAGTTTTGAGGCTATGCGGTTCATTCGCGAGCCCGTTGCGCGTTCGGAACCCACGCCCAGAAAGTCCGTCCAGCCGAAGGCAGGGCCTCCCGTACCGTTCTTCTCAGCCTCGTCTCCACCGCCGAGGGTCGCGGTTCTCCGTTCACAGGGCGGGTGGCCGACGGAAAAGCCGATAAACTTGCCACCTATCGTGCCTCCTATACCACCTGTGCCGCCGAGAGTAGTGTTCGAGCCGGCAGTCGGATCGCCATGGTTCTCCTCGTAGCTGCCATCTACAAGGACTATCATGCCAGGTGCAAAAAAGGTGCCGTCTTCCGGGATGGGCCGAGCGTGCTGGAGATCCAGAGCTATTGTGCCTGTGAGATCGGAGAGCGTGAGGGTACCTGTGGGCGAGATGGTTATCATGCCGAGGAGGAGATGTGTACTTCCACTGCGACCGAGGAGATTCGCAACAGGGGTGATTGTGTTCATGCTAGAGACAGCAACTGAGCCTGTTCTGTTGAGGGTAGCTGACCGAGCGGCGGAAAAAGTAGGTGCTTGGAAGGTCTCATTTCGGAGTATGCGCTGGTGTACTGTATGGTAGCGCTGTCTGAAGAGGTCCGTCTTGTGTGATGGATCTGGGAAGAGCGATGGTTTTGTTGTTGATCTGATCACGTCAATAGTGCTCTTCGCACATTCTTGGAAAGACGTACCTATCGAAGTGCTTTTTCGACACGTTGTACACCAACTTGGGCTGCTCAAACGCTCCAATGACCTTGATCCATTCGCGCGGATCCTTGAGTGTCTCTTCTTCATCATCCTTGTCGGTGACCTCCAAATTTGATATCCCAAAACTTGTATTGTGGTCCAAGGATGGCCTGCTGTCCAAGCTCGGCGCCCCGTTCATGTTTGCATCGGGTCCAAAGTTGAAGCTGCTCTGTCTGCTCAGATTCGAAGCATTGACGATGCGTCCTCCGCTCATGCACCCCTCAAGCGCCTTCAATATCCTCTTCAGCGCCTCTCCGTCGCCCTCGACGATGACCTGCGCGTTGTCCTTCTTCCATCCCTTTGCGACTTCCTCGAGCACCTTCTCGGCCAGCCCTTCCTCGCGCCATGCCGCCCCGCAGTGTTTCCCAATGAAACTCGCCAATGCCGATAGCGCCGAGGATGTGAGGGTGAGGTTGTGTTTTTTGGTGAATGTGCGGAAGGCGAGAGGTCGCAGCGTTGCTGGCGGTAGCTCGATGGGGAGGACGGTGGCTCGCACGGGAGGTTTGAGCGCGGGCGGGGCGCGTATGGGCGCCGTCCGGCGGGGGTTTATGGGGTGGACGGGCGTGCCGAATGCGGGCGATGACGAGGGAATCAGGTTCGGGGGAACTGCCGAGGGTTTCTCTGGCCGTCTGGCGGTCGCCATTGTGTCTGGTCGTCGTTGGGCGGGATACTGGAAGTGCTTGTACGTCACGTCCATGGCCGAGTAATTTACGCGTCGACGCGGTCGCGCCTGCACGTGTGCACGGACCGCCAGCCTTCACTTTCGGTTTGCGCCCGCCCGCCCGCATGCTACAAACAACACCCTCGGCGACAAACCTCGTACCGGATCGTTGCCGCACAGAGAAGGCCGAAAAATCCAGCACAATGGCCGAGCCCACCCCCGACGTCGCCGCAGACACGGCCGAGCTCCCCGCGACCAAAGAGAAGCTCGACGAGCTCACCCAGGCCGCCTCCCTCCAGTACTCGCTCAAGAACTTCTCCGCTGCCGCCGACCACTATGCCGACGCCGCCGAGATCCAGTCCAAGCTCAACGGCGAAATGGCTCCCGAGAACGCAGAGCTGCTCTTCAACTACGGCCGCGCGCTCTACAAGGTCGCAATCGCAAAGAGCGATGTGTTGGGCACCAAGGTCGCACAGGAGGAGAAGAAGAAGCCCAAATCCAAGAAAGCGAAGAAGGAGGACACGATACCAGAAGAGGGCAGCACAGCAACCAACGGCGCACCAGCGGCAGCAGGGAAGGAACAGACGGTCCAGTCGAAGCCGTTCTTCCAGCTGACCGGCATGGAGAACTGGGATGACTCAGACGAGGAGGAGGAAGAGACCGACGGCGAGGAAGGCCAGGAGGAAGAGCAAGACGATTTC
Source organism: Paraphaeosphaeria sporulosa (assembly GCF_001642045.1). Classification (NCBI taxonomy): domain Eukaryota; kingdom Fungi; phylum Ascomycota; class Dothideomycetes; order Pleosporales; family Didymosphaeriaceae; genus Paraphaeosphaeria; species Paraphaeosphaeria sporulosa. Next base: position 925,089 of record NW_017253360.1, on the reverse strand, counting down.
GGGGATGCGTTTGAGATGTTCGAGATTGCGCGCGTACTGTATCACAAGCAGCTGGAAGCACTCGACGGCAGCGACAGTGCAGGCAAAGGCAAAGGCAAGGGCAAGGCCGAGCTCTCCCCAGAAGCCCGCGCAATCAAGACGAAACTCGCAGACATCTACGGCTTCCTCGTCGATCTATCTTTCGAGAACGAGCGCTTCCACGACGCGATACCAGATGCACGCAGGTCGCTCGAGCTCCTGGAGGAGCTACATCCATTCGGGCACGAGCAGGTCACATCAGCGCACTACACGCTGTCGCTAGCCCTGGAGTTCGCATCCATGGCGAAGATTCGCGAGCAGCAGGCCAACAAGGAAGCCGCCCCCGAAGACGCCCAGAAGCAGGAAGAAGACGTTGTGGACTGGGACCTGCGCAACGAAGCCAGCAAGCAGACCGAGCTCGCCATTCAGAACCAGGAGGCACATCTCAAGAAAGCAGAGGAGTCTCTCACAGCAGAGACGTTCACCCCTGAGCGGAAGAAGGAGCTCGAGGCCGAGCTCGCAGACAAGAAGAGCATGCTAGAGGACCTCAAGACACGGGTAAGTCCAAGTTGATCTTGTCCATCTCTCGTGCAAAGTACGTCATACTAACATCGCCCAGCTCGCCGACCTCAAAGAAGACCCCACAAAGCAAAAGTTCGACGCCGTCGACCCAACCGTCTTCCAAGGCCTGCTCGGCGGCCTCCTCGGCGCAGACCCTGCAACGCAAAAGGCCGCGCTCGCCGAGGCGACAAAGTCTGCTAACGACATCTCGGGTCTCGTCAAGACGAAGAAGAAGGAGAAGCCCGCGCCTGCAGGATCATCGTCCGCGGCAGAGGCGTCGGGTAAGCGGAAACTGGAGGTCGACGAAGACGCAGCGAATGGGAAGAGAGCGAAGACGGAGGAGATGCAGTGAGCGGTGGGCGGGCATTGATACCCTTTTCTTTCTTCGTCAGAGAGTGATCCTCGCGTCCCAGTCATCTTGATCATGTTGCGATGCTTTGAGAGCTTGATTAGTTGTTTGGTGGTGAGATGGGTAGGCATGACGAGCATCACGGGCGGCAAAGACATAGTCTGCTTGGCACGGTGCCGTTGGTTATCACGTCACGCAGCAAATGCAAATGTTATGAACGCGCTTGTATTGATCTTGCTGCAATCTTTTCCCTACACGAACCTCACGCTGCCCCCCTCGAACCGTCCTTTAGGCCGGTCTCCCCACATCTCCCACACCCGCTCAAGATGCCGTGTCGCCTCAGCCTGAACAGCGAATACGCCCGTGACCAGCCAGATCACTTTGTTCCCTTCTCCATCGTTGGCGGCGAGCGAGTGCTGCATGGCGGGTATCAGTGTGCGAGACGCAATCAGATTGCTAGATCTCTGGTTAGACAAGTAGGCGTAGGAGGAAAGGGGAAAGGAAAAGGCAGCTCACGTATTCGGATCCGCGCGGATGATAAGCGCCTTGCCGTCTGATGCTGCTGCGCCGCCGTCGATAGAGTAGGTGAGGTCCACGACGCCGCTCGCGCCGCCGCGGGAGAGGACTAGACTTCCCAGCCCGTCGCTCCACCACCCCTCCATTCTCTGCTCCCCGTGTGCCTGGGGGAACGAAGCACCCACGCTCGTCTCGAAAATGGATGAGCCGCGGGACGTCTGAGCGTCGATTGCGAAACCCCCGTCCACAACCCTCATCGCGGGCGCGCCAGGTGGGAGACTGATGCGGTGCACCCGTACATGCCACCCACCCCACTTGCTCCCCGGCACCACGAGCGTCGTTTGGACGTGCACACCGCTTGTCTTCCAGGGTCGCCATGTACTCCGGATCCACGTCCCCTCCGCAGTTCCCTCCCCAAACTCAACGCCCTCTGGTGCCCAGCGTACCTTCCACCCTGCCTCGTCCTCCTCCCCCTCGAAACAGATGGCTAGGGTGGAATCCGGCGCTAATTGTTCGAGGAGAGGGCCGGCGGGAACAGAGAACCCGAACGCGGAGGAATACGCAAACTTGCCGTACTTGGCTTCCCTCCCTTTGAAGCGTTTGGCTGTGCATTGCCCGGACGAGACGAGGTAGTGATGTTCCTCTGCGCCTACTAAAATCTGGTGTGGCTGGGGGAGAAGCTTTATCTTTGCCAGCTCCAGCTTTGGAGAGGCTTGCGGTGCGGATGGGGATAACGGGTGGGGCAGTTCGGTCGCCGTCCAGAAAGAGGAGGACGATGGTAGACCGAGAATCAGCAATGCTTTCAGACACCAGTACGGGCTCTGTGGGGAGTTGTAGTTCTCGGCGAGATACATATTCGGATAGGTGTACCCGATATTATGGGTGCCGTCTGTGTTGAATATCCCCTCATGCCCCGCCCACCACCGCAAATGTCTCAGCAATAACCCCTTCACCGTGCCGATATCCAGTGGAGGAGGCAAGTCGATTCCAGCATATGCCGCAGCACTCCAAAAAGCCCCGCAGGCGTAGCGATATGTGAGGGAGCGGCCGAAGGGGATTGCCGCGCCGGCGGGGGCGAAGTACCGCCAGTACTCACTCGCAAACTCCCGCGCTCTTGCTTTGAACTTCGCCACCCGTTCTCCGTATCCAGCTAGAGTCTCGGCGTGCTTCACGAATAGCAGCGCACAGAATTGCATCGCGAAACTGCCGGAGTAGTAATCTGCTTGCTTCCTTTCCGCGCCCCACAGACCGTCAGAACTCCAGCCTTCGCTGAGATAGAAAGAATCCAACACTTCCAGCGCATCGTCGATATAGCTCTTCACCTCCCCCAAGGGAACACCTAAGGTGAGCACCAGCGCGAGATTAACCAGCACGCGGAAGAAAAGCCAGTTATTCGCTGGCATAGCATGTCCATTAATCTGTCTTAACCACGTCACCAAATTCTTCCTCGCAGCGGGATCGTGCTCGAAAGAGAAGGCGGAGGGATGGACGAGCAGCGCGATGGCGATGGTTTCCGTTTCGACCATTCTTTGGTCGAATGGAGCCAAGTCGCCCCAGTACTCCGGCGACTGGGGGTTTGTGCCTTCTTTCAGGCCCTGGACCCATGATTCCAAGTTCAGCGCTGCATCAGAGAGCAGGGCTTGAATAAAGGGGTCGACCTCCGTGGATTGCAAGCTTAGGAGATACGCGACGACCCAGAGGGGCCGGGAGAAGCCTTCGAGTTGGGCGGCCGTCTCGCTGAATCCGGCGGCGGTCGAGGTGGCTAGTTTGATACGCGCTCCGCCTGGGGACTTGTATGGGTTTAGAGGCTTAACGAGGGCGATCGCAGCGCGGATGAGGTCGGCGCGGGTACGCAGTGGGTTGTCTGAAAACCCTGGGAGGGGCGGCATGGTGGGTTACAACGTTATGCGTATGTTGGAGGCTCTCGGGAAAGGAAAAGGGCCGAAGGTAGACAGACCGTAGCTAAGGGAAGGGCGAAACTTATATACTTTGTATCTCGGCTTCGGGCCAATGATCCTGCACAAGTCCCGTGACGTGTTTCCATAAAGCTACATGTGCACTTGAAGTTATTGACGCGCCGGTACTCTGAGGTCCGCGATATCAAATTTGGCAGACATACTGCGTAGCTGCGGCAAGCTCAAAATTCTAGCTTGTTCTCTTCCTGGCGTATGCTTAAGACTATCTTTCGGTGGTCTCAGACCCTCGTCTCCTTATCTGCAACCTCGACGTGCACGGCGTCAGGCTCTTTTTCCAGCGGCTCGCTGGCAGAAGGGTCTGTGTCGAACGTTTTCGCCGCTACTTCCCTCCTCCACAGGTACTGACCAACCAGGAAGAACGTCATATAAGCACATATGAGCACTGTGTTGACGGTGAAGCCCTTCCGCCACTTCGGCCCCTCAAGAATCGGGAACGTAGTAATGGGGTAGAAGCTGAAGAACGCCCAGCCAATAGTCATCATTGCGCCAGTGGTGAAGCTGCGCGCTTCGTTGTCGTCTTTCATCATCATATTCACCCATGGGAAGAGAATGGGTGTGATACAGGATGTCATACCCAGGAGGTAGTAACAGAGGACTGTTGCAGGTTAGTGTCGGCGTATCATGGGTGGTCGGATCAGAAAAAAAACACGCTTACAGTGCAGACCAAGCGGTATTTCCCATACCAGCAAACATACATTGGCAAATAGCAGGATCGAGGAAACGACCGTAAACACGATCCACATGGGGTATATCATGACCAGACTAGTAGCCAAGACACCAGTGACGATGGCCACACCCTGTACACCAGTCGGAATGAGGTTGATCTCCTCAATGGTGTATGTGCCGTGCTTGTCAGCTTCATATTTGAGCCAGATCGCCATCTGACCGCCGACATACGAGGTGCACTGAAAGCACACGTACGTTAGGACAAGGATGTAGAAGTGCCAATGCGTGAAGACACGCTTGAGCATACGTTTTCCGATCTTGCTGGATTGCTTCACTCCATCATTGCGCATGCGGGCGATGGCGAGTTTCTGTTCCTTCTCTGTGAGCCACCAGACCCGTGGGCTGGTAGGAAGGCCAGGGAACATGATAAAGCCGAGGAGTGCAATTGGAAGACTGATGCTGCCGTCGATGATAAACAGCCACCGCCAGCCTATAAAAAAAACTACGTCAGCAGGTCAAGTTCGGCGTGTCAAATCATGCGACTTACCCGAGCGGCCCATGGCGCCATTCAGGTTCTTGTGCGCAGCCGCCTGTAAGTAGCCGCTGAACATTGCTCCAGCATTGCTCGAGACGTACCACACGCCAGCGCGTTTGAAGACCTCGTCAGCACGATACCACGATGTCAAAAGGTAGATGCTGCCGGTTGAAGCCGGGGTCTCCAAAACACCTAGTAGGAACCTCAAGCCGAATATCTGCTTGTCATTCTGAAGCTTGCTTTGACAGAAGGTGAGGATCGACCACAGCGTCTCCATCAGTGGTAGGTAGTAACGGGCCAGCTTCGGACGTGAGATGATCATCATGCTTGGAATCTCGAAGATCAGATACCCGATGTTGTAAAAGGTACCGAACAGCGAGTACCTTGCATACGTAAGCAAGTGACCAAAGTGAGGATGGAGAACATACTGGTTCCCTTTGATGCGAAGCTCCTCTCTCATACCGGAAACATACGCACTATTGAGCGCATTCTGGTCGAGCCATTTGATATAGAAGCACAAGCAGCACAAGGTAAGTAGGATGCAGTCAAGCTTGCGCAAGAGCTTCTTCTCTTCCTTGCTATAGTGGCTGGGGTACCAGTCGAAAATGTACATCCATGCCACGAACAGAGATCTCGTGGGCTTCTCGGTCGCAGAGCTCACTACGACTTCATCATGTTCATTATTCTTGTCGCCGACATCGTACGTCCTTTCGGCAGTCGAGATTTCCCCGGATTCATCTGGTTTCTGCATGATGGACGGGATCGCTATGGAAGAAGACGGAGTCAAGGGGAGGAAAGCCAATCCCGGTATGTAACAGTTATAGTGGGGAGCAACATCTCAAGTATTTATTCCGCGCGCGTAGTTAGTAAAGGTAGATGACCCTGATGCGAGTTTTGCGGAGGAGTGCTGAGTCGATGTTGTTAGTCGGTGCAGCGCTAGCCCGAACACGTCCTGCCCCGCATCTTCGCTTCTCCAACGCCGAACCAAAAAAGGCAAGGACAACATCCCCGGAGCATTGGCAGCGGCCTTTGGAGAGACTCTTCCTCCGACACTCTTATCCCACATCGCGCCGGACGTTTTGGCTGCGGACAACGTGTAACATGGCTAACTCGGTGCGAGATTACGGGACGGGATGGAACCAAGGGGGACAAGGTCGCCTTGCGGCTCGGGCAGCCGCTTATCCATAAAGCTTGCCCGGAAGCAATCTTGTCTCTTCTCAATCCGCTTCGCCGAAAATGACTCTGCCTTACCATTTTACCAACTCTAGTGACGAGGATACCTGCGTCGTGGAGTCTAGTCCACCTACAAGTGTCACATCCTTAGAAATGGACACCTCGGACGCAGCTTTCGTTGTAGATCGGCATCTTCCAGACCTGTTCACCGAAAACATCACGGCCAAGGCTCTTCGAACAGCTCAGACTGCAATCAAAGCTCTTCCGGACTTTTTCCCAGAGTACGTTCCTCAGGATGCGGGTCAGGGCGGGAGGTATACTCTTCGTGAGGCCGACTTCTGGACTTGTGGTTTCTTTCCAGGCACGCTGTATACCATCCTAGAGCGTGCCGTAAGGTTTCCTCAGAGCCTACAATTGCCGCCTGAGATAAGCATTCTGCAGTTCCGCGAGCAACTCCTGACATTGTGCCGTACATGGGCAGAACCGTTGTACAACATGGACACGCGCACCGACACCCATGATATCGGCTTTATTATAATGCCTGCATTGCAGTTAGACTGGGAACTTTTTGGTAACCGGAAAAGTCTTGACTCGATTGTAAGAGCCGCACGGAGCCTAGCCTCGCGATATATTCCTTCTGCACGAGCAATCAGGAGCTGGGATATACTCAAAACGAGAGACATGGAGATTCTGGATCAAGAAGACAACATGATCGTTATTATCGACAGCATGTGCAATCTAGACCTCATGTACTACGCCGCTCACCACACGCAAGATCCATCTTTGGCCGAAATGGCGACTGCGCACGCCGAAACCCTATTGAGGTCACACTTACGCCCTGAGCACGTGGTCTTGTCGAACAAACCGAAAGTCTGCTATACTGGCCCATGGTATTCAACTTGCCATGTGGCAAATATCGATCCGAAAAGCGGCACTCTCAAGCAACGTCTGACTGCCCAAGGCTACGCCCACGAATCCAACTGGGCGCGTGGACAAGCGTGGGCAATTCTAGGATACGCACAGGCTTATCTCTCTACCAAAGACTGGCGTTTTCTGCATGCTTCTTGTGGTCTTGCTGAATACTTTCTTTACCGGTTGGAAACAACTCCAGCCTACGCGACTCCAGGCCGTTATGTGCCGCTTTGGGATTTTGACGCCCCCATTGACGACGAAACCAACATTGTCCGCGATTCTTCCGCTGGCATGATCGCTGCTAATGGAATGCTTATCTTGTCTCAGGCATTAGCAGGGTTTGGTTCAGGCATGCTGGCTTCTCGATTTCGTGAAACTGCTATGATGATAGTGCAGGATACAATCTCATTTGCCTTGGCACCAGAGACGGCGACACTGGTGTGCGCATCAAATGGTTACATCAGCGCAGAAGACTCGACGCCCGGATGGTCTTTCGAAGGGATGTTAAAGTACGGGACAGCTAACAACAACGAGCAAGCGCGAAAAAGATATGCGAATCACGGATTGGTATATGGAGACTACTATCTTGTACAGTTCGGCAACCGCTTGATGAAGATGGGAATTGTATGAGCGGACTATGTAACTAGAACATGCCGTTATCGACCGTGGCGGCAAACATGCTCCCATCTTCGAATGCGATTATGCGGTCCATATCAATGAAGTGCCGATCCAGCATCAATTGCGGCAAAGTGTCGAAATCCACGCCCTCCAGATTATCGATATCTGCTATATCCATCCTCGCATCCCCGAACATTGTTGCATCTGGCTGCGGGTCGGTCTGTCGAACAGGACATTCTGCGTTGCTAACTCCAGAGATAGGCATGTCCGGTCGTGGGTGCATCTCGTTGGTATGCATCGGCCGTCGAGGTTGGATTGATTCGGATGACGTGTTGACGCGATATGTAATCTCGTTGGTATAATCAGCGACTGAGATTCGGAAAGCCTCATCTCTAACACATGAGATGTAGAGCTCTTTGAGACGTGCGACATATCGTCCCGACAGATTTTGATTATGAGCTTGTATCGGGGAAAGACCTGTCCAACGCCTTGACATCTCTTCCAGGCACTGCACCAGATTCCAAAACTCATTTGGAAATTCGTTTCGAGGGCTAGAGCGCCAATGGATGAGAAGAACTCTTCCCGCAATGAAAATACAAAAGGCGAACTGACTCGCGACTGGGCGACTTTGCGGGGAATTGGCAAGATATCTTTGGCTGATCGTAGCAATTTCCATGGCCGCTGAATAACAAGCTTCGATGGAACAACTGCTTGGCAATCGACTACGGAATGGCCAGTGAAAGGGAGGGTAGGCTATGAGTTGATGCAGCAGGATCATAGTCGCGTTGTGCGTAACGTGGGCCAGTGTGAGATTCGGATCCATGAGTAGAACTGGCCGAGTCATATTAGGGTTGCTCTTCCATTTTTGGGGAAGAAGCATCTTCCAATGTACCAACCGCAGATCCAACTCTTTAAACCTGGTAAGCCAAGACGATATCTCCTGCTGGCTGCGCATGTTGACTTTCTGCTGCAGGAAACAGATTGCCACACGGGACATTGACTCAGTGGCTTCAATGCGATACGCGACTGCACCCACATTTGACATATCTGCAGCTTTCAATCCTTGGGGCGCACGTGAGTCCGCTGTTGAGATCCTTTTGGCCTTTTCTGGAAGGTCATCATCTTCGACCAAGAAACCTATCGGAACTCCCATTTTCCCAGCTGACTTGTCCCAGATGCCAAAGTATGGGGTTTTGACAGCCTGTTCTTTGCGCCAAAGGTGGCCATCACATGGTAATCGACGATAAACATCCGCGGATGTCAGACTTGTATTCCAACCCATTGCAACAGAGCAGAAGCGATCGAGGTCGAACACATTCCAGAAGATTCGCCGTCTCTCTTCAAGTTCGGTCCAGTCTGACGTATGATCTAAGACCTCGAATGGCTGGCAAAGTGATCGGTGCTCGTTGTCTTCGCGCTCTTGCGCCAGTTGGCTATACTCAACTGTGCGCGTGAGTGAACCGACGAGTGACCAGGCTTTCGCGGCGTTTCCATCTCCAATCTATATGCGCCTGTCAGACAGTTCTTTCGTATGCCTGATGATCACTCACGTCGTTATAAGCTACAATGATGAGAGCCTGGAGACTCTCTAGGCAAAGGCAATCCATCGCTGCTGTAACTACCCTGTTTCGTACTCGCGCGATTGTACCGGCTGGTATCGATGCATTTGGCACGAATTTAGATGCCGCAACAACCATGGCCTCAACCACCACTACGAGTCTCGCACGCTGGTCTTCTTGCTCCAAGCGTTGTCGAAAGCGTCCTTCGTGGATCATTGGGATCCACGGATGGACATAAAAGAAGTACGCGGTGACTGCCTCTTCCAAGTGAGCCGGATTCAATGACATTGAGTCGGCAAAGTCGACTGCCCACTTCTTATCCTCATCATCGGGTACACGTCTTCGCTTTGAGCCCAATCGTGTTTCCTGAGTGAACCACGATCGAGGCGAGGTTTCGGTGGATCCATGGACAAGCTTCGGAAGTTCTCTAGCGAGGAGATTTACAATCTCACGTGCTGTACTGTCTTGGGAATTGACGCTCGCGCCTATGTGCGACGACCTCCAAGCCTCATTTTGTTCTTTCGTCTGCCTTTCGAGGATATCTCGACAAGTTTAGGAACCGCGACAAAAGTGTGGGGTGTAATAGCGTACCTAGCCTTCTGTGTACGTTCTCTATGGCTCCTGTCTTCAAACCCGGTTTCGTCCTCTTCGTTTCGTACAGGCAATCCGCTCCTGGAGAACTGAATTAGGGCCAGTTCGTCGGCAACCACGTCATAAAGAGGACCGTACCAGTCTTTCTACAATACGCGCAAGACGGCTTGTCTCGCGAGCACCGGAGTTTCGCTTTTCGGCAGGTATTGCATGCAATGTCTGGTGCAGACTTGGGTGGGGAATTTGCTGTTTGTTCCACATGACTGCTGGTATCGACGGCGCTAGGGCTGCCTTCTGAATCGCGAGTCGACATCTCCGCAATCGGGACTCGGACTGGTGGCTCAATTGACACCGTTAGGACACAGTTTAGTTATGCACGACTCTAGGAACGATAACCCGAATGCCGACTATATTGTTCCGTGGCCCGATGCCTGGGGATGCGGGGTTTCCCCACGTTATGCCAATACGGCCTTAGTTCCACATCACAGCGCCTTTCACACATCATGTACATAAACAAATGCGTTACGTTCTTCCTGATGGCAGTATACTGACAGCTTATCTGCAATGCGGTGTGCATGAATGAACAGATCAAGGGTGGCGCTTCCTTGCAGGACACAACGAAACTTGTCTAAACCTCTCTTGGCTAGCCTTCCTCACAGCCACAGCACCTACCCCAGCCTCCAGCCACTGCCGCTACAGAACCTACCAGGCTGCATCTGGTCTCATGGCCAAACTGACGCAGTGAATCCACCTGGCTAAATCTGAGGAGAAAGTTACTATGCTAACCTGGGGGTTCAGGGCTCTGCGGCACAGCAAGCAGGTCTAGGTAACCTCTTGCTAGGTTTGCATTCACCTTCGCCTCCTTCACTTCTATAAGTTACACCTCGCAGCTCTCTCACTTTGATACGCTGACGCCATTTCGAAGAGCAACAGCAGAGGAGATGATGTTGTCGTGACGACTGTCACTCTTCGAATCGGTTTCAAAAACCTCACCTTAACGAACTCAGCCAAGCGTGATTGTATTCCTTCGCGTTGGCCAAAGCCACGATGCAGCTGCTCGAGACTGCGTCTATCTATCCGTATCACAGCTTCAAGACATGGCATAAGGGTTGAAACCGTCGGACACAGTCACAGGTCGCTTTGTGATGACCACCTCGAAACATGTCTACGCGGCCGCCAAATTATCTCTGTACACCAGTTGGCGACCGTCGAACATCTGAACACCCTTCTGAGTTCCACACCTGAACCAACAGACTAACGTCCTTGCGTTTCAACCTTGTGGAAGCGACCATTTTCGAATCCCATGAAGCGCCCCCGACCTGTGCCCCGCACCCGCAGTCCTCACGAGCGAAGATCTGAAGTGCTTCAATACCTAATCACCTACTAGGATGGATATACTCCGACACAATTTGTTTCTCAACTTGTACAGGAGGAATACAGGAAGGCAAACGGCTAGGAGAAAAGCCATTGTTCAAGCTTCCTAGAGCGAGCGTACAGAGCAACCGGTGAAGGCGCCATGCCGATGCCCATCCCAAGGGTGGAGTAGACTCAGACAAGAATATGCGATAGACTTCACAGGAAATTGGGCTATGAATTCCCGAAGTTGACCTAAAGTGAAAGGCGAAGGGCCCAGCTTTCTCCTTGGCCGGGGGATCTGAGTGGTGCAGTGAACGTTTCTTGGGTCCGGCCAATGAACGAAAGGTTTTGCGACGAGGGTTGGCAGTCACTCGAGATGTGCAACACGCCTCTTGGACGCGCAAAGGTGGGTCAAGAGCTCACGAGGTCTCCGTCATTACGGCCTTAGAATCTGCTTTATTTTACCCGATATTGGAGACGAGAGTGATTCGGATGGAGAGATGGCACCTCTGGGGAGATACGTGAATCTGCCTCCCCTTCTCCTGTCATACCAGCAAAGAGAACTGCATAAATGAATCCTCATGGGCTTGAGATCAGCTAGAAGAAGGCGAAGCGCTGGCTAGATTCTCTGTGACTCTTGACTCTATATTTTTTGGACCGACCCCGATGGACCATCCCTAATGTACTGTGCCCTACAGACATTCCTTCGTAGAATTTTCCATGGAAATTTCCCAACAAGCGTTTTCTGAACTGGTACCCAAGAAATGATTGAGCAGTCAATTGCTCCTACACCCCTAGGTCCCCCTTGAAGAACTACATTACTGAGTTGATCCCATCCTACCGGTATCAGTTTCAAATTTCGTTTAGCTCTCAACACCTTTCAAAACGCTCAACCCTTCCACACCGCCGGTCTCGGCTCCACATACTTCATCGCATCTTTTGGGTATCCCGACTCTGTTCCTTCTTCCCGAAACCACACACTAGGCTCATCCTCGCTATAAGCATTCGGAAACCTCACAAACGGGCCTGGTGTCCCCCCGCCATCTCCCACAATCTCGACATGCGCGCAATTTACGAACCACTGACTCTGCCCCCGCTGCGAAGACGGCAAAAACTGCTCGATACGCAATACATATTTTCCTGGCGGCGTCGTCTTCGGGATTGTCGCGTTCATCGCAAGTTGGTCGTGGAGTAGCCATGTCGTTGCATTCTTAGGCCCCGCGTACCCGATTTTGAAGAAATCGCCACTAGCATCGTAGTCGTTCAGACTTTCAGTACCCTCGGGTAGCTTGGATAAAAACATTTGTCCCGGCCCTTCGTGATAAATGTACTGTATCAGATCGTCATCAAACATAGGAGGGGACACCATGAAGCCGACTTTCGAGCCGGCGACGATGGTTGCGGTTTCGATAGTTGCGGCGTTGGAGACGGGGAAGGCGCCGCGGCCGCATGTTACATTCTCGTTTTCTGGGCCGAAGATTGGGAAAGACTTCAGCCAGGTGGATTCGCGTGTGCCGGCGTTGCCGGTTACATCACGGATGTATTGGAATTCTTTTGAGACGGTGTTGTTGACGATAAGACGGTTGAAGACGTAGTGTGCGTTGCCTTGTTGGGCGAGCAAAGCAGTCGCGAGAGGAAGGAGGAGTGTTTTCATGGCTACTTTGTATTCACGTATTTGCAAGTGCACATCTTTAGTCTTTATGGATTGTCAAGGTGGCTCTCTCGGGCGATGGAAACGACCGAGTTCTTGCTTCGATGCACGGCTGTTCGGCCTAGAGAACAAACCTTTTGGTTCCCATCTTTAGAATTTCTAAGGCTACATCGTTGGGTCGCCAATGATTGGTTGTACACATAGTGTGTTTTCCCATTTTGGCTTCATATTAATTAAGCTTACACTGGCTAATGTGGTGTCGCAGCGGGGTTGAAACACCACTATGAGATGCTTGGGCTACGTTATGCTGACACGAGATCTATTGGGTACGTTTCAGAACGGACTAGTATCTGGATACTGGCCCAGACCAACGCATTAGAAATTTGGGGTCTTGGGGTCTGAGCGAAAGCGAAAAGGATCAAGTCGGTGGACTATCGTGATGATACAAGGCTCATTCCACCTGGAACCAATGTTGATCATACGAATCGTAGCTGAGAGAAAATACCCTCGTAAGACTTCACCTACGCTATTAACGTTTCGTTTTACTTCACAACACCTACGTCACGAGTCGTCACGAGTTTCGTGATTCACTACAATACCTTTCATCAAGCCTATGTATGGTGAGTCTTACATTCATATCATGCGCTAGTCTACTGACCTACCAAACTTGAACTCGTCCTAACCTGCCCGTACAACCACCTCGCCTCCTTCAAGCCCACTAGAAGTCGCCAAGACCTTGAGGCTACCCGACTCTCCCGGTTTCGAGCGCACAATGGCAAGCGCCATTCCACTAAACGCCTTCCTTGTCAGGGACGGGAAAGCCACCATGTCAGTGGGGTCTCCGTTATCCGTCGACACAATCTCCCCCGGCCCATCGATCGAGAAGGAAATAGCGTTGCTCGCCATCGGCACCGTGTCACCGTTCTTGTCGACAACGGCTACCGTGATGAACGACAAGTCGTAGCCGTCGTTGCCGATCGATGTCCGGTCGGCCGTTACGTTCAGCTTCGCCGGACTACCGACCGTCTTCTTTGAGTCTTCGGCCCACTTCTTACCATTCTTGTACGCGACTACTTCGATCTCGCCCGGCACGTAGGTTACGTTATCCCATCGAAGACGGTACTCAGACGGCTCGGTCTTCTTGCGGCCCTGTGACTTTCCATTGACGAACAACTCCGCCTCGTCTCCAGATGTGAAGACGTGGACGGGGGTAACCTTCCCCACGCGGTCGGGCCACGTCCAATGCGGCAGGACGTGTGCTTGCGGGATGTCCGGACGCCAACGCGCTTGGTACAGCCAAAAGCGATCCTTCTTGAAGCCCGCAAGGTCGATGATGCCAAAGTACGAGCTGCGGCTGGTGTTGTCAAAGGGCGTTGGCTCGCCAATGTAATCCCAGCCGGTCCAAACAAATTCGCCAGCGACATAGGGATACTTGTCTTGCTGGATAAAGACTTTATCTGGGGAGGCGGCCCACGAGGGGTGGTACAACTCGTAGGAGGAGACATACTGCATCGTGACGTTCTCGCCCGCGCTGGGCCCGACGACGGCAGTTTTGCCGCTCGTCACTGGGAAGACGTATGTGCCGCGTGTACTAACCGTGGATGCAGTCTCGGTGCCCCAGATCATCTTGTCAGGGTATCGGCTGTGGAAGCTGGGGTACGTGGAGTTCCATGATGTTCCTTTGCCCTCGCCTTGGTAATTCAGACCCGGGATTTCAAGGACATTTACCAAGGCAGTGCCCGGCCCGGCGTTATTCAGACCTGCGGTAGACTTCCGAGTCCCGTCTTCCTGGCGTGCAATGTTCTGCAGCTCTGTGGCTATCTGGCCGCCCAACGCGGACGACTGGTCAGGCATCTCGTTTCCGATGCTCCATGCCACAATGGAAGGATGATTGCGTTCACGGCGGACATATGATCGCATGTCTGCTTCGTGCCACTCGTCCCAGAGCAGATGATAGTCGTTGGCCACTTTCTTCGTCTTCCATGTGTCGAAGGTTTCGCCCATCACCATGATACCGTACTTGTCTGCAAGGTCAAGGAGCTCGGGGGCAGGCATGTTATGCGACGTCCGGAGGGCGTTGGTGCCCATTTCTAACAATATCTGGAGCTGACGCTCGGCAGCGCGGTAGTTGAAGGCGGCTCCAAGGGATCCAAGATCGTGATGGTTGCATACACCTTTCACGTACACGTGGGCACCGTTGACGATGAGGCCTTTATTACCGTCATAGACAAGTGTTCGAACGCCAAACTTGGTTTCGACTGAATCGACAGTACCGTTTCCGCCAGCCGACACTTTCGAGATAGCAACGTACTGGTTCGGAGTCTGCTCCGGGGCTGGTCCCCATAATTTGGGGTTGGAGAGTTCAGTGGTGCTGTTCACGACCTGCTTCGAGCCGCCTGCAACGCTGATAGAAATGCTCTTAAAAGTTGCCTTGGCGTCGCCTGTGGCTTTACCGGTTGACGCGTCTACTTCGTAGACTTCAGTCACCAAGTCGACCCGCTTGGTGCTGTTGGAAGTGTTCTCGATTGTGACGCTCAGGTCCACAGTCGCTGATCCGGCACTGACGGATGGCGTGGTGACTTTGGTTCCATACTGCGCAACGTGAACGGAATTGACTTTTACCAGCCAGACATTGCGGTATAGACCAGCACCTAGTATCGATAGCTGTTAGTCACGGGTCCGGATGCAGATCGTAGCAAAAGCGAATGGGCTCGACTAACCTGGGTACCACCTGGAAGAATCCGGCGCATTCTGAAGTCGAATAGCAAGGGTGTTATCCCCAGCTTTCGCATACGGCGTAAGATCCAAGCGGAATGCGTTGTATCCATATGGCCAACCACCAACAAGTACGCCATTCAAAAAGACACTCGCATACGACATGGCGCCGTCAACTTCGAGGTACAGGTTCTTCCCGGAGCCAACATCTCCAGTTCCAAGCTTAACCGTCTTACGGTACCACCCCACGCCATTGTAGGGCAATTTACCCTCCGGGCCAGAAACGCCAGGCGCGCCGAATGGTCCCTTGATAGCCCAATCGTGCGGAAGGGTCACGGGATCCCACTTGCTGTCGTCGAAAGAGTCCTTGACATACTGGACGTCACTCCCCGGTGGCGTACCTGTAGGTCTCTGGTACTTCGCGCGGGTGATGAAGTCATTGGATGAAGGCAGTATCCACGCCTTGAGGGTGTCGTAGGAAAGCCCGTCAGGATTGTCGACGAAGCGGGAGAACCGCCAGTCGGCATTGAGACTGGAGCGCTTGCGCGACGATTGTGCGACTGTATGTCCGACGACAGTGAGGAGCAGCAGTCCAAGGAGGAGAAGTCCAGACGGACTTGACGACTTGAGTGAGGGCATGGTTCGCGACGGGCTGGGGAGCGGGCCTCTGGTCTGCTCGATCAGAACGACCGTACGGATCCGTTGAGGGGGTACGTACTATCGCGACCTTATAAGGGCATCTGATATAGTCCCTCACCCTTATAGTACCTTGCTGCATCTACAGCGCAAACCACTTTCCACTTTCGGTGCATTATCGCACCGATGGGAACCTACATTTCGTCACGGGAGCGGCCCGCCTTCGTCCCTAATCGACTACTCCACCGCTCCAACCTCCCACTATCGTGCTGTCCTCCTCATCTCATGCAGCTCTCAAGATCTTGGAGCGTACCCCTCATTGGTCCACTAACCAACTCGTAGTGATAAGTCCGGGCGGTGGGTCCCAGCGCAATATATCGCGCGCGCTGCAGCGGAAGAAATTGCATGGGGAAATATCCCGGGCCTAGTCGCTTCCGTGATAGCCGTTGTGATGGTGTTGATTGCCTGCATCTGTAGCCGCGATTTAGTCGATGCAAGGTACAAAGCCAGGCACTTAGCCGAAGAGATCGTCGCTCGCGCCGGAGCACCAAGACGCGGGGTCACGCGCCGGGACGTGCCTTGATGGGTAATGCATGTTACATGATGGGCTTCGAGGGTGGAATTCCATTTCGGGAAACTGATCCTGCTGACGGAGATGGTGATGGTACATCGTGCATGTAGATGCAGGAGGTGGGTCAGGGTGTGCGGCATAAGTGTGATCCACGCTTCACTCAGCTAACGTGGGCCGCGTTGCAGTGCAGGAAAACGATATCCTCGTGTTTCTCACTGATCGATAAATGCTAACAATATTTACAGTGACGATGTACCTTGTATGGACAAGTTGTGCCTACCCCCACATTCCCTGTTCCACGTTTGAAACACCCTACGTGCAGCCAATTCGGGTCGAGCCAATAGCAATATCGTCGTAGTTAAATGTGTTTGTGTCCCCACCGTACGACTCCCATCCGAAGTAAACCCCCGTAATCTTGGGCTTGATCGAGCTCCTTGTCCACTGTCCTGCGTTGGAGTTGTTCTTTGTGGTCAGCCCCGCGATGGCTTCTCCGTTTA
Source organism: Paraphaeosphaeria sporulosa (assembly GCF_001642045.1). NCBI lineage: Eukaryota > Fungi > Ascomycota > Dothideomycetes > Pleosporales > Didymosphaeriaceae > Paraphaeosphaeria > Paraphaeosphaeria sporulosa. Next base: position 908,189 of record NW_017253360.1, on the reverse strand, counting down.
GCCATGTCTCAATTGACCCGTCCGCGCCCAGGTGGTACTCGAAGCACTGCCAGCTGCCGGTGGGAAGAGCTTTGGACGCTGCGATGCCGTTCGGCGAGAGGTCGGGAAGCGTCGCGTCGTCGGATTCGCGGTTGTACATGAGGATCTTGGATTGGCCGCCGATGCGAAGGTGCTTCTTGGATCCTTGGGCGGAGTCGGGCATGGTGATGAAAGAGACGTGAGAATCGGTCAGGGCCTTTGAGGCTTTGCTGTAAGACACGGAAGATAAGCAATGTGGTAGGTTGTTGACAGATGGTAAAGACTCACAGCCAGGTCCTGACGTAGACGTCGCCGCTGCTGGGAACCTTGGTCGTGCCGACGAAGATGTGTCCACAGTAGCCACCAGCACCGGTAACCTTGATCGAGTTCTTGCCGCTGTGAGCAGTCGTAGTGTCGAGCGCGACTGAGCCACCTTGGCTGCAATCAAGAGCGTAAGTCGGCCATGCAGTCTGGTCCCATCCGTTCTCGAAGCCTTCAGTAACCTGAGCCAGAGAGCCGGGAAGCGCCGCGAGGGCGACGAGAGCGATTTGACGAAGCATCGTTGCGAGCAGTGTCTTGTCAGTCGAGTACGAAGGTACAGGTGAGAAGACAAAATCTATAGAAGGCGCCCGAGATCACTATTTGTAGGCCTAGACTAACGCTGCAATTAAGCTTCAATTAAGCTTTATTTTTCCATTGCCGCTTTCTGGGGTGCATATCTGGTTGTGACCCGCTGGCGCTTCATATATCGGAAACGCGGTCGTGGTTTCCCGGTGGATATATTGGCACCTCAAATCAAAAACCCACCACAAATAGATCAAAAAATGATCTCCGCGCCGAAAGAAGAGCAATCTCGGAAGCGACAAGCAGATCCCGGGAGCGTGACCCGAGCATGTTTTCGAAAGTGCCAAATGGGCGCCACTGTCCACGCGGCATGGTGTTGGGGCGATGTGATCTTCGAGACAGGGCCGGGGCATGACGTCGATCTTGTCCGCACAGAAGACTTCTAGAAGGCCGTAGGACCCAGATGAACTACCCACCATCGGGCAGTCACCTTGTTGTACATCTGCGCTGTTGTAGATCATTCCGGCCTCACATTTCCAACGTGGCGGAAACAGTCGAAACCCGATGCATTCGACAATGATTACCAGGAAACACTCGGTCTCGTTAAGAGATCGGAATATGACGTCGCGTTCCTGTGGGTCACTCCCGGCCAGTCCTCGTCCGAGAAGCCTGTACAAGCGCAGACAGATAGCTTTGCACCAGCATGATCCGCCCGCCGATGCCGAGTATTGTGCCCACCCCAGCGTAGAAAACGACGCCTACTTGTAGCTGCGGATCTTCTGCGCACTGCAGGGCCGTGCAATGGTGGGGCCGCTGGGTGCTCGACCGCATGAGGTGTGACGGTTTGTCTATCGCCGGTGTTTGGGACGAGGGTACCGGTGCAGTGCAAGGCGAATTCGACTGCCTGCCGCTGCATCAACGCCAAGTAAATGTTGCACATACCATCCGCATCGACCTGCCATTTAGTGCTGGGTATTTGCTGAGAGACTTCGCTGTCTGCGGTGGAGGATCGGACACCGCGCTATACTAATAGGACCAGTTTTGGATCTCGAACAGCGTTACGTCGGCGTCTGTACGGTTGGGACATGGGATTGGTATGTAAGAACTGTCATCAATACCGCTAACATAGGCCGGGAAAGACAACTAGAGATAAGGCGCCATACTCTGTGGACTGGCGTACTTATCCCATTGGGAGGTAAATTTCAAGGTTCACATGTGCTAACAACGCGCGATTTACCCAGGAACCTAATAAATATAGATCTCTGGAAATGAACATAGCAAAACGGTATATAAATGAAGGCCTTCTAGCATTGCTAGGGCAACGTGACGTTGTTGTGGGGGAAATCATTGTTTCGAAGAAATCCGTGCCCACTAACATATTCCAGGCTTCACGCGGTCTTGATATCCGCGTGAACCAGCTGTCCCGTCTACATCGCACCGTCTCCATAACCGCGAGGCAGCAATGCACCAACGGTACAGCGAGCACATCCAGACCTTTCCTCACCAGCCCCTGTCTTCCATACAACCCGACTGTCTGCCAATTCCGGGAACGCAGAGCCAAACCCATACTCTCCGACCGTCACCTCGCATCCCCGTCAATAACAAGCAGCACCCCCTCCCTCCCCACCTCCGGAAACGGCGCAAAACACTCATGCGCCATGTCGACATCCCGCTCGTCCACGCCCTCACCCAGCCTAACATCCCACCTCGCAAACAAATTCCCAATCACCATATACATCTCCGCCATCGCGAGATGCTGTCCCACACAACTCCTCGCGCCGCGGCCAAACGGCGCAAACCACTTCAGACTCTCCTTCTTCTCATCGCCGAGAAATCGTGTAGGGAGGAAGGTAGTTGGGGAGGGATAGCACGCGGCGTTGTAGTGCATGGAGCGCGTGGTCATGGAGACGGGCGTGTTGGGTGGTATCGTGTAAGTTTTGTGGGTGGAGGGGTTTGTGTAGAGGGTTGGCGCGATCTTGTTGATGCGTGGGAGACGACCGGATACGCCTGTTGCGAGGCGCAGACCCTCGTGGATGACGGCGGTGAGGTAGGGCAGGGGCTCGAGCTGTTTGTAGCTCAGGACCCCCCTTGTTTCCTCCGCTGTGAAGGCGGTGCGGAGTTCCGCCTGCAGCTTTGCGCGGATCTCTGGGTTTGCGAGGACGTGGTATGTCGTTGTGAGTAAGGAGTTGCTGGTGGTCTCGCTGCCTGCAGCGATGAGGATTGCTATCTCCTCGAACAGGCGCCGCGGGGTCTTCTGAGAGGGCGGTATGTCCGGAGACTTGTAGACTTCGTTCATGATGACGGGGAAGGACTTTGTGCCGATCGGCTTGCCATCGTTCTTGATCACGTCTTCGGCCTGTTGTTCTTGACCAACGAGGAAGTCAATGATGCCGAGGGCGACGTCGCCCTGCAGCGCGACGAGCCAGCGTGGGAGAGAGTCCAGGAGCGGCCCGATCCAGGTGAATTGCCGGTTCCAGATCGCAAACATGGTGTAGTTTGCGATCGCCTCGTGGAACTCGTGGCCCATGCCGGGCTTGTCCAGCAGGTGCAGGCTCTTGGGACAGGAAATATCCGTCACAATATCGGTTGCGAGCGCGCGATATGCGCTAGTCATGTGGATGAGCTGGCCGCGGTCTTTGTGTTCTTGGATGCGGAGCATAAGGCGGGAGAGGTGCTCTTTGAGAACATGCTCTACGCGGGAGATGCTTGTGGGTGATAGGCCTTTCTTTATCGGTGCGCTGCGCAGTTTGTGGAGGTCTGGATTCATGGTCGCGAAGATGGAGCCTGGGCGGTAGAGCCATGAATAGTACCATGGGTCTTTGTGGAGTCTGAGCTTCATGTTGTACAGCTCGTTATAGTAAGTGGGATCAGAGATATGGACTTCGAATGGGTTGATGCGGACGACGGGGCCTGAGCTTGTGTTAGCATGTGGAAATTGGAGGTAGAGGGCAGTGGGCCGAGGACGATGTGGTTACCGTATTTCTCGTGCATCTTCTCAATCTCAAAGTAGAATTTTCCCACTTTGTAGGCATCGTAGTAGAGCTCATACCAGCGCGTTGCGGCCGCAAGTTTTGGGCCTGGAATGTGTGACAGCGGACTCAAGTACACGCGGTATATGCCCAAGGTAATTGCATACACAAATGACAGCACAAGTGCAATCGGTAGATACTGGAGGACGACGGTCGTAAACGAGACAGCCATGCTGAGGGAGCTGTGGCCACGAGTAAGCAGGCGCAAAAGCTGAAATCGTTCCATTCCGGCGCATAAGCAGCTCTTATACTGCGTCCGACACGGGTCCTTACTGCACCTAGAGTTTAATGCAATAGCCAGCCGCTCAATTCTTGGCCGCCTCATCATGCTTACTCTGTTGGAAACTCCGTGGCAACCAGGCCCCGGTGGCACAGCCATTGCATGCCGGCTCTTCCCCGCCTACATCTTTTATTGGAAGCGCACGTAGTACAGGGATGTTCATCCACCAAAAGCATATATTACAGAGACGTGCTTACATTCTCCGAAGCACATGATTGCATTACATACATTGCGTTCCTCTGTACTCACTTGGAGATATGAGACGAAGTCTACTAAATATCGACATGCACTGCCCTCCGTCTTTCTGCCGCCCGCCATTCCTTACTCCCCCGCCTAACTCTGTTAGCAGAAAAGCACGCAGAACAGGGGTCGCCTTCCAACTCGGCTATGTATCTACTAATGCTAAAGCGAGCAGCGAACTGCATACCTTGTGCAGAAAGACGACGCACGAACCCTGCTTGGAGCGTCAACCGCTCTGATGCTAGCCCTAACCCACGTGAGGTCAGCCTTGTCGAGACGACCACTCGCTCGCAACGAGTATACCACTCATAGAAAGTACACCAGTGGAGTCGAATGGATAAGACGGAGAGAGCGCTAGCTCGTCGACTGCTTACTGTACTGGGGGCCGAAACAAAATGCTCCGATCGCGACGTAGCGCGGTGGACAAGAACACGCAATATGACTTGTATGTGGATAAGCAGTGTGCCAATGACAGCGGACGTCGTGCGCTGCCGTGTATATCGTATCCATTGTCTTTCCGTCCTATCATGATTCTATGTCCAACAGCAAATCTCGCATGCTATGCAAATGTCAGAGTCCCGTTAATGCGCGACCTCGCCAGCCACGATCGTGCGCTGGCACTCAGCCAAGATAGCAGCCTGCCGCGCGACATCCGCCATCCTTCCAAGGACTTTCTTATTACCGTCTACGAATCCGTATAGCGCATAGGGTATATCCACCTCGTTGCAAAACTCCTGGACCAACTTTTGTGTGCGGCGCAAGTTATGCCGCGGAATTCTAGGGTACAGGTGGTGAATAGCCTGGAACTGGAGGCCGCCGTGGAAGAAGTCAAGCCACTGGGGACAGTCGACGTCCATGGTGGTTCTCAGCATCTTCTGGGGGAAGGACTCGGTAACGCCCATGTCGGTGGTACTCATGGCGAAGTGCGAGAGGGTAATTTGGACATGCAGGGGCGCGGTGATGGCGTGGCTGATCATGACGAACGCGAAGCGGTTCCAGCCGCCGGGGATCGTCTTGTACACCACGAAGTAGCCGTACCAGGTCCAGAAGAAGACTTGGCCGACAAGCTCGAAGTAGCGGAACCACCAGGCTTGACCTTTCTTGGGACTCTGGTTCAGTAAAATGTAGGTCCAGCCGAGTCTGTAGAGGTTGAAACGCGCAACCATCATAATCGGGTAGTATGTGTAATGCTGGATACGAACCATGACCTTGGCAATGGCATCGTACTTCATCGTGAACTCGTGATAGGTAGATCTAAGATCTTCAAAGAACCTGTGCGTGATCGCGAAAAAGGGAAGGTATTCGATATCGGGGTCGTGCTCTGGCGAGTTTGTGACGAGGTGGTGCACGTTGTGGCTGTGCTTCCACCAGCACGCGCTCAGACCGCCACAGTAGTTTGCGATAAACATGGCTAGAATAGAGTCGACGTAGTAGTTGTGGGTAACGCCCATATGAGCGGCGTCGTGCACTGTGAAGGACAGCTGGTGCCACAAGAAGCCAAGCGGGAAGGCTGCGGTGATGTACCATCCGGCCCGCAGGCAAAGACCGGTCAAAGCAAGGGCGGTAAAGTAGCGGAGACACTCGACGCCATACCCTGACCAGTAATTGCACTGGTACAAGCCTTCGGCCTCAATGCGGTCCTGCAGCTGGCGGTACTTGCGAACGATGTTGTCCTGGCTCTCGGGGTCCAAGGAGGGATATTTTGCCTTGTCAAAATCCAGCTCTTCTTGTGTTCGTGCATCCAGTACGGACATCTTGGTAGGAGCGGCCGGCTGCTCGAGCTCCATCGACGAGACGGATGAAGCCGAGGGTGATACATGACGCTTGCGAAGCGAAGCGGCGGGCGGGTCGGCGGGCTCGAACACTGGACTCTGCGCTGCCGAAGACGAAGAGCTGACAGACTCGTGCTCCTCCGAGCACGACTCGGCGTAATCCTCGTCGGATATCTTGTCCAGCTCTTCCCGTGTCCTGAACTTGCCCCCCTGGATTGGCGGCACAAAATTGAGCCATCGACCCTCGATGCAGCCGATTTGGTAGCGACTGGTGAGCTCGAGCGTCTGTGCAGAGTGGAAGCTGGATCGCAACGTCAGCAAAAGCTAAGGAGCGGTTGTCAAATCGAACGTACCGGTGCACTTCGTCGGTGGCATCGCGGCCCACCATGTGCCTGATGGCCTTGTCACCGCCTGGATGATATGGCAGCCATACGTCCACCTTCAGCACCTTGCTATCCACGATCACGATCTGGCGTCCCTCGGCGATGAGGCTCTCGATCTCGCGGCGGCTGCATATCTTCGTCTTGCGGTCCAGGGCGGCCATGGTGCTGGAGCCCCTGGAGAGTGTGTTCGGAGGCGATGCGAGCTCGCTTTGAAGGTGCGAGCTGTGTAGAAAGACAATCAGCTCATTGCGTGGACAGATCAGGAGAGGCTTGCGAATCGCTCTGCGTTTGGGGCATTAGGCGGGAGGCAGTGTTCCGCTCATCCCACCGCCGCGAAGCTCGGGCCAGCCGCAATCCAGGGCAACCCCACGTGTAAACGGCCGCCTGGGACAGCAACTTTTACCGAGGCCATGGACATTATCTTGCTACAATTGTAGTTGACGCCGACGAAAGAGCAAGCATCGAAACAAGCCGATTGTCATTCCCCTGTGGCGCCTTCCGGGTCACAATTCGTGCGTGGCGGCGCCTTCCGATCCGAGAGATTACCGACCGCCCACCACCACCGCTTGCGGTCACTTGCTCGCCAGATTTCAACATCACCTCACTTGTGTGACGCAACAGAACCGGAAACGAAGCCGCTCTTGCTTCAAATACCTAGATAGGCCTCGTCTGCCGACACCACAATCTACTCTGCCCAAGCATCCCCTCGCGCCAAACCACAGCGACTTCACGCCCGTGTCCATTCCAAAGTTCCACCAAGAATCACGTGAGAACAAGCAGAACCAGCCTGGAATACCCCCGCCACGACCCCGTCCTGCCGATATGGGCCTATCACCCGACCTCAAAGAGCTAGCAGAGGAATGGCTGCGTCTGGACAAGGACAAATCCACAATCGACGAAATCTACAGACTCCTCCAGCAAGGCGACGCAGCTGAACTAGACCGCCGTCTCCGCCCTCGCATCGCCTTTGGCACCGCAGGCCTGCGCGGGCCCATGCAAGCTGGCTTTGCGTGCATGAATTCGCTGACCGTCATCCAAGCATCCCAAGGCCTGGCTGCGTACTTGCTGAAAACCGAAAAACATGTCAAGACGAGGGGCATCGTCATCGGACGGGATGCACGGCACAACTCTAAGAATTTTGCGAAATTGGCGGCCGCCGCGTTCGTCGCCAAGGGGATCAAGGTGTGGTGGTATGAGAACCCGTCGCACACGCCTCTCGTGCCGTTTGGCGTGAGAGAACTGGGCGCTGCTGCTGGAGTCATGGTGACCGCGAGCCATAACCCCGCGCGCGACAACGGGTACAAAGTGTACTGGTCCAACGGCTGCCAAATCATACCTCCTCACGATGCTGGTATCGCGGTTGCTATCCAAGAGAATCTGGAGCCGGTGAGCTGGAACACTTCTGTTGTCGATGACTCCCTTCTCGTTGAAGGGTCGCTGGGCCTCGTACGCGAGAAATACCACAGGGCAATCCAGTGCGCAGCGCATCCCGAGGACCCATCAATCAAGATTAAGTCTGATCTCCGCTTTGTGTACACACCAATGCACGGCGTCGGTCTGCCAGCCATGCAACGCTGCGCGGAGGACCTAGGCGTCGCCTCCCAGATGGTAGTTGTCAAAGAGCAAGCAGAGCCTAATCCCGACTTTCCCACCGTCAAGTTCCCGAATCCCGAAGAGAAAGGCGCCCTTGATCTCGCGATGCAGACCGCAGACGCCTCCTCCATATCTCTCATCCTCGCCTCCGACCCGGACGCAGACCGCCTCGCAGCCGCAGAGAAGGTCAATGGGAAGTGGCACATCTTCAGCGGCAACCAGCTCGGCATCCTCCTCGCCTCCTACCTACTCGATCGCTATCCCGCCTCCAAACCCCGCGAGAAACTTGCCATGCTCGCCTCCACCGTCTCATCGCGTATGCTCTCTGCCCTGGCGCAAAAGGAAGGCTTCCATTTTGCCGAAACCCTCACCGGCTTCAAGTGGCTCGGCAACGTCGCACGCGACCTCGATGCCGCAGGTTACTCCGTAGTCTTTGCCTTCGAAGAAGCCCTCGGCTACATGGTGCCCCAGACCGTCCACGACAAAGACTCCATCAGCGCGGCGGCGGTCTTCCTCACGGCTGCCGCACATTGGGCAACCCAGGGTCTCACGCCGTACACACAGTTGCAAAAGCTGTACCAGCACGTGGGATACTTCGAGGACGCGAATACATACCTAGTCTCCCCCTCCCCGGCAACTACGACGCAAGTCTTTACGGCTATACGCGCACTGGGCACCCCACACCCAACCACCCTGGGCGCCCGTAAGATAACACGCTGGCGCGACCTCACCGTAGGCTACGACTCCGCCTCGGCCAACCACATCCCCGACCTCCCAGTCGACCCAACCGCGCAGATGATCACATGTGAGCTTTCCGACGGCTCGCGCTTCACGGTGCGGGGCTCAGGCACAGAGCCCAAGATCAAGCTGTACATCGAGTGCGCGAGCAGCAGCAGCAGTGCAGCCAAGGCGGGCGCGGACGAGGTACTGGGTGATCTGCTGAGGGAGTGGTTCAAGCCTGAGGAGAATGGGCTGGTCTTAGCCTGAGTCAGTAGTGACGAAGGCCAAAATTGTTTATAGAGCAATTGCTACATACTGCACATATTTCCAGTGACAGATGTGAAACTTGCTTCACGCTGTGCAGGTCGACAGGTTCGCTGAAGAACAATCGGGGGGTCGCTCACGTAGGTGCTTGTAGGCGCCCGCGAGAAAAGGGGAGTGTTAGGGTAATTAGGTTGAGTCACGTGTGAATCGTGGCTCTAGAAGCATCGTCGTCTCAACCACCTTCGTCTGAACCATCCCAACGATAGAATCACGTGTTCTTAACACGGGTAACCATGGGAATTTCATTTTGGCAAGCAGCCAGTGTGCTTGAATCTGATACGTTTACGCCCGAACCCCACCCCACACCCTCACCACGCTTAATCTAGCCACGCGCTATGCCGATATGAGTGGCTACAATACTCTCAAATCCGCATGTCACAGGCCTCTTGAAGGTTGTTGTGATTGGGTGAAGTGAGCGTGCACTTGCCCAACTTTCCTTCCGTCCCTGCTTTCCCTTTCCATCCCCCTTTCCCCTACCCGTCCACCTTGCGGCCGTGTTGTGGGGAGACCATTGGGGCGTTGGAAAACGCTTCAGGCTCGTGATCGAGACATGCATGTGGAAGGAAAGAGGAGAATAAATCTCATTAGGCTGCGGAACTGCAGTATGATGTCATGTCACTAGCACTCCTACGCGCAGATGCCAGCTTGGAGACACGAGGGAGCAATATCTATATCGACAGTTCAAAGCATTGTGCATCGCCTGCCGATACGATGTATATAAGCAGATTTCCTTTTCCTCTTGTGACACAGTACAACTCATTGCTATGGACTCGCGACTCCAATGGCTCCACTTGCTCCAGACCGTTCAACCTGGCCTGATTGTTTAGACAAAGCCAAGAGAAGTCAATCTTGACGCCTATTGCTTTCCCGGCATGACCTCGGCGATGCTCAAATCGAACTCGCTTTCCGGCGCGAACCTCTTGTACTGAAGCTCGCTTGGCTCAGCTGGTTTTCCGGGCTGACTTCGATTCATCCAAAGACAGATTTGCTTTCCCGCCTCCTCGATTTCGCACAATAGCTGGCGGAACATGTCGAACTTCTGCAGATCCGAGATTCTGAACCCCACGTACCAGAAGATCTGGGATCTCATGGGATCCTCTCTCGCCCTTTCGGTGATTTCCGTGCACGCGATCCGGAGCAACTCGCAAATGCTCTCTTCTGAAATAAGCGTGTGGGTTGCGAGGGAGTGGGAGAATCGCCAAAGAGCGTAGGCCTGGAACTTTGGTGCCATGAGGCGTTCCCCTAGGGCGTAGAGGCGCGCCAATGTGACGTACGCCGAGTAATGATCCACGTTCTGGGAGAGGATCAGGCAGTCGCGGTAAAGGTATTCGACGAAATATCCAAAGAGGTTGGGATCTTCGTCTTCCAGCTCGATGGCGCTCTCGGCGCCTTCCTTGAAACCCCCTTCCAAGTCCTTCAAAAGTCTTTCTGATTCGTTTTTCAATAAATGAGAATGGATGTATAGCGTGTTTGTTTTGCCAACCGTGACTGTAATTATGGGAGAAGTCAAATGACTGTCAAAAGTTACTTTGGTGCCGGTCGCGGGGAACTGTCGTTACTAACAGCGAAAACTTGAACTTCTGGGCCTCTTTGACCGAGTTCAGATTGTTTTTCTTAGACATCACGAATTCTGTACGAGTATGCAAGTGATTTGTGAGATGAAGGATTCTGATCGATCAATGGTCGTTCGGAGAGTTATGGGAGCCCTAAATACAGTTTCATTGATTTCGCAATGACGACGGTATGCAGACTGCATTGACTGGCTTTTCTATATGCATCAATCACCTTTCGATTCGATAGGATAGCATAATTACGTGTTGTCCTTGGATAGGGTGGTGGTTGACCAGTGCGGCGTCATGCAATGCGCGTGCTATGCAGTACAATGTTTTCGTATCTCCGACCTCATATATCCCAATCGATTTCTCTCCTGTAATGATGGATTGGTCCTTCTTGATTGATTCCATTCCGGGTATAGGCGCAAAGTTCGAAAGGCAGTTGCAAGCCTTCGTGTCTGTCCCGACGAATAGGTTGATCCGGCCTTTGCAAGCGCACCCCTGCCTATGTGCGACTACTGCACTTGGCTCTCACACGAATGGACACAGACATGCCAACAGACTCTAACCTCTACTGGCATCTGTTAGTCCACGAGCTCACGCTTCGCCTAAAGAGGCGCCATTTTCAGTGTGTCTACTCAGGGGCGAGACACCACATAAGGCTCGGCAAGAGAGTCAACGTGTAGGGTTTCCTGTTTGGACTCTTCGCATCTCTGAGGAGTTCTTTTCAAATTTCAAGGACAGGAATTACTAAGAAGTAAAAGATGATCCCCGCTGGACGAGGCAGTTGAATACTTTGAACCTTGGAATACTTGTGTTTTGGTACGCTACTGAGTTCCGGTACTGAGTTATGCCGCCACTTGCAAAAGTGCGCGGAGAACCACACATGGTAGAGAATGATCAGATGGGGATCCCGCCCTCCAAATCAGAATCATCAAGAAAATAATCAACTACTGACGAGCCAGAATCGTGAGGCGGTTGCTGTTCGCACCCTTCTTCAACCCTTTGTTCTCCAGTGACGGGTGTCGACGACCTTGAGACAGGTAGGCTAGTGTTCGCAACGTGTTTTTGAGCAAGGACAAAGGCCTCCCCAGGCCTGTTGGTTCTGTGCGTTGCGTCACCTCTTGCAGACTCCGTGATACCAGTAAGCGAATCAGGATGCCAGGGATGTGGCGGAATCTTGTCGTCAATCTGCCTCAAAGCTTCCCTTCGTATCGTTTTCGTCATAGCATTGAGGATGTCTCTTTGATGGAACTCTCCAATCAATTCTTTCTGACTGTGGAGGTCAGGTGGCCTCCAATTCAGATATATCTTATGATGTGACAACGGCTCCACGAATTGCCCAGGATGGGCTCGGAGGTATAGCAAGCAGCAAAAGCACGCCGGTTTGCTACAGGCAATAAACGAATCACCGTCGATAAACCGTAAACCACTAACGTGGAAATGCTCCAAAACGTGTATCTCAGCATGAACGCGGGGTTTCAAGCCAGGTTCTCGATAGTTTTCAAGAAAGCGACGAGATAAGTCGTACTTGGAATCCATCTCCTGCAACTTCCTTTCATAACTTTCAAGGCTGGGCGATCCCGCAGGTAACATGCGTTTGATCATGCTCTCCAAGGTCGTCTTGCCATCTGCTGGAGGAATGATGGATCCTGTGAGAATGGGAACGCCACGAACTTCAAAGTCGTGTAGAACGTCAGATAGTTTAAAAGAACAAGAGATCAAATCATTGGCTGCTCGGAAATGATGGCCGAGTCTTCCGATGTAGTGCCTCACTGACGAGAAGGCGTGGTGGATCGCATCTTTATTGCTTTTGTAGCTCGGCTCGGTCCCCAGTCGCGCGAGAAGCTGCATGTAGTCTGACTTTCGTTCTCGATAGGCAAAGTGGCACAAGCCCTCAGGATCTATTATATCATCCCAGGTTCGCAGCCATCGTGCGAGGCTATGCATTTCGCCTGGTATTTGTAAGCAAATGCCAGGGTTTCGGCGATCTACTAAACATCCGACGCGGACTCACCACTGTCTTTGTCTTTCTTGTCGAGCTGCTTCAGACAGCGTCGCAGCAACGGTCTGAGATGGCTTTTGTATTTCTTAATCCTTGGAGTTGCAAATGTGATACACATTGTTGCCAGGTCTTGAACCTCTTCCGGGGCGATCATAGGCGCCTCAATTGAGACATTGCGTAGCTGCACCAACAGCGTATTCAGAAAGGGAATTATTTTTGCAGACGGGTTTGTGTTCGAGGCTACCCAGAAAACATTTCCGTGAGGCCTGGACTCCAGTCCTATAGCAGTTACGGTATCGCCACCTTTGTCGTAATCGCACATGTACGCAAGGTCACAGAGAAACCTCCGAATAAGATGCTTGCGCGATAGGCACGAGATTTCTGTCCCATTGTACGTGATATCTCGTGTGTGCTCCCCTCGTGTGCTCCCAAGAGTGTGTAGCAGGACAAGCGGTTCAAAGAAACGACTGAGCTGACGTCCGCGCGGCTCAAGGCGAGGTCGATTAGAAGACGCCATAAGTGAGTTAGTCGGAAAGCGTCTCTAAGGCCTGGCTTTCCCTTTGCTCAAATCTGAGCCGAGCGGCATAGAAGATGCCCTTATCAGCGGCATGATCACGCAGGCGACGCTGAGAAATCAGACGCGCTTCTGACGTGTTGGCATGCATAGTATCAGTCGATGTTCACAGTATCCCCTTACAGGCAAGCTTATGCAATGCTATGATCATGTCTGCATTTGTACCCGAATACATGATTTTCGTGTTGCATTTTCATGCAGATCAGCATATCAAGTATGACCAGGGTTGTGTCCAACAGAGGTCCTCGGCTGCATGCCTGGGGACTGCGGACTTGTCCTGTTCTCTCGTGTTTATTTTCAATTCATCAGCGTTTGTAGACGCTACCTACCATATGTATGTCTTGTTTGGGCAGAAAATTGTCTTTCTAGTACCATTCCGGGTTTGCAATTCTGTTTGAAGTGGTGTGGCGGGCCCAGTCCATATTTCTGTGTTATTCTGTAGGATACGACCTTCTGGTTTAGGTCGATGAGTAGAACAAGCAAATGTTCAATACAAGCTGCGAGGAAAATGGTCCGTACCCGATGTTTGAGGCGCCCTCTCAAACTCGCTAACCCTGCTCTCTGCAGGCACTGGCTTAAGTCACTTGCATTAGCGATCGAGGTTCCGCGGCAAGGTGCAGGCGGCAAAGTCCAGCAACAAACACTGTTGGACGCCTCTGCATGTAACAATAATGTTGTGGTACACAATCTGCCTTCAACGGCCAGTGAATGCGTTGCACGTAGGTTTTGCTGCATGACCCCGCACCTCCTCGTCTGACTTTTTGAGTCTCCCTTCTTTCGATCAGAACTATGTCTATATGTCTAGTATAAGCGTTTCCGGTTCTCACTTTCTAAGAAAGCACCCCAAAACCCGTCTTGTACAGATGGCGCCTACCTTTGAGGAGTAAGTCTCGTTTCGAAGTCGATGTGTCTGAGCTAAAGCGCGGCAGCCTCATCCAATCACACCAGTTTACTTTCTTTGTTGGCGAGGAAGGAAAGTCCATCGTGGTGCATGCAGCTGCCATTGCTGCTACCAGTCAGCAACTGGATGCGCTTATCAATGGAGGAATGGAGGAGTCTGAGAAGCGATGTGCGAGGATCGGAGATGTTAGGGTGGACGATTTCATCCGGTTTTGCGAATATGCTTACCGAGGGGACTATACGGTGCCTCCGTGGGGACAGCGTCCGTCAGATTTGTCCAAAAAAGACCAGCAGAATGGACATTATGATGAATGCGCACCCTTATCGGCTAAGGAAAAGAAGAAGCGCAAAAAGTCGCAAGTCACTTTTGGGTTTTTGGACGCTCCTCCACCCATGGAACCACCCCAACAAAGTCTGGTCGATGAGGATATTCCGGCGCCAGAGACTCCTCCCATGGATATGGAGTATCCCGATAAAAGTCGGACCCTACTACGGATCAAGCTTAACAGCCGAAGATACCTCAGCAACAGCAGCCCCAGAGCTGTGATCCTGAAGGACTTCGACCCTAAACTCAACAGTGCGGCAGACCAAGATTTCACGCCAGTCTTGCTCGCCCATGCACGGCTCTACTGCTTTGCGCATCTACGCCTCATAGCCCCACTCAAAGAGCTGACCCTCCACAAACTGCACAAGACACTCATGACCTTCAGATTGTATACACAGCGCGTTGGAGACATCATTGAGCTCGCGAGATATGCATACTCGAGCCAGGATTTGCCAGATAGAAGCGACGACGGAACTCTCGACGATCTGAGGAAACTAGTGGTTGAGTATATTGTGTGCGAGATTGATACGATCGGAAGGTGTGAGGCGTATGTCAAGTATATGGAAGAGGGCGGGGAATTCGTGGGGGATTTCTGGAGGATGGCAAGGGACTACATGACGTGATGTACATGTACGGTAACTTTACATAACTACCGCGTAGTGGATTTAGTCATCTCACTTAGTTCTTATGTCGATCCTTTGTGTTCAGATCACTCATCCTAGCATCCTGTTTCCTCTCTTTCTTTGCGCAGTCTCCGAAGTCAACGTCTTTAAAACAGCGTTGTGGGAACAGGCTCATTACGAGGCCTTTTCAGCATCATGGCGAATCGTCAGCGTTAGCTGAATCACGCACGCTTAAGACAGCAACGCATACTGTGGAGAATTAAAGAAAATTTACACATTCACGGTACACCGATCTGTGTTTTCAATAAACATGTCATTGCCTACCCACGTCCACACGATCAAATTGAACCCTTTTCAACAGCGCTCGATCCTAGTCCCTGGTGACGTCAAGTCCACATAGGTGCCATGAGAGGGGCCCTCATAAGCATTCAAGGTTCGTCTCTAGCCTTCCGCACTACGTGCCATCGAAATGGAAGTAATGAGTCTGGTTCGGGTACAATACACCGCTCGCCTCCTCCAGATGTATGAGGATGATACCTGTTCGAAGAGTCTTCTGGATAGATGTTGAACAAACTGATCCCCCTGATTTTGCCTCCAACATTAGATCCTGCATCCAAGTGTTGGACAGTATGGACTGTTCAGTCAAGAAGACTAAGAGTTGGGTATCACCCGTCACTTATTTGGTCAGGTGCTCTGGGCAGTAGATTTGTACCTCCCAGCTCGTCGGATACCCCACTCGTTCTTCATCTCCTGTTCCACCCTCGCCATCACCCTGTCCTTCTCAAAAACCCGCTGCAGATAATACTGTTGAACATCTGCATACTCCGCCCACCCATGACCCGAGCATCCACATTGCCGATGACTGAGCTTCGCAATAAACACATCCCCATACATCACCTCGATCGGTCGTAGGATCTTCGGAACATTATGATTCTGCCGCATGCCTGATTCTGTGCCCCAGCAATAGATGGTCATGTACAGCCCGTCATCATTTTCAATCGGGTAGCTTTTCAGCTGGGTGACTGTCCAATCCCGGTATAGCAGACGGTCCACTCCTCTGAGCGTCCAGTATCTGAAGACGTCCGGGATGTGTGCGGGGAATGCACCGGGGTAAACGGCAACGGGCTCGCTCGTGGTTGGAAGCCGCACGGGGTGGGGTGCCCCTTCGCCACTCGGAATTCGATACACGAGCACCTGGACGGATTCTGGACCAGGATTTGGAGAGGGCTTCCTCATGATGTCCAAGCAACTGCGGAGAAGCGTGGAAACGAGATAGATAAAAATCATAATCATGATCACGTAGGCGTTAATGACAGCCATGGTATCTGGGAGAAATGGCTGAGCAACATTTGGCTCTCGAGGTGGAGAATCGTTCTCCATTGACGTCAAAACAGTGTAAGATTGGTTCGTGAGGGAGGTTTGAGGCTTGAGCTCAAGCGTAGACCTGAGGGGCTAAGCTTGGCGGTAGCACAGAGATCACAGCATACCTGATCACGTGCACGGCTGGAAGAAATCGAACATTTGCGCTGGTGGGCTGCTTTTTTCAAACTAGATGCTCGACCGCGAATCTATTCTGTAGATGCCGGAGAGCTTGACACATGCGAGTGGAGGTGATCTTGGTCCGGATTCATCTACATACGGCCTCGCGTCACCAAAAGCGGAGAAGTAGCTATGCTATGCTATGCAGTCTTAATACAGTGAGCTGATATCGAAGTCGCCGCGTCCGTACACACACCATGTTGTTACAATCATACCCAAATATGTGCACCACGCTAACCAAATGCCTTTCCTCATATATGCCCAGAAAACTCGTGGTATCCCTCATTAACGATTCCAAAACCCAGAACGCCTTGCTATTTTTGCCCAATTCGTGAAGTCGTGAATCTTCAATCTTGCAAGATGCCGAGCAACGCATCAAGCGGATCGTCGTCCTCATCCTCGTCTTCAGCGTCCGTCCGTTGGGCAGCATACCCGCTATCGGCATCAGCCTCGTCGCTGTCGCTGTCGCCGTCACTTTCGTTGTTTATATCGCAGTCATGGATGCTGGATACGCTACCTAAAGAGAAACTGGCAAGCTCCTCTTCGGCCCCCATCTCGACGTCTTCGATCAAGTCGTTGTCCTCTTCTCCAGTCGCAACGCCGCGCCAACTTTGTTCGCCATCGTCATCTTGATACAAGTCTTCATCCGCTTCGGTGTCACCATCTCCGACAAAGACTGGACCGCCGACCAAAGGACCAGAGTGTGGCGTTGCATATGCAAACGGTGTCCCTTTGCTTGTGCCAGCCAAAGAACGTTGACTGGGCCGACTGGCGAGGTCCGACGCTGTCCGCGGCAGAGGCGCTGCCACTGAGGAGAAGAAAGGCGAGAACGGCTCGCGAGAGCGACGAGGCGTGTTGGCCCATGCAGTGACATGTACATCTGTAGCGTTTTCATCGGCGTCGAGAGCTGGGCGTGGGGAAGTGGATTTGGAGACTCTGCGACGTTTCATTCGCGGAAGTGAAGCACTAGGCGCCCGTAGACTGTGCGGTTGAGATGAGTGCTTGACAGGCGAGCCATCCATGCGACGCTTTGATGACGACGCATTGGCTGGCTCCAAGACCGAAGCAGACACTGTACGCTGGCGAGCATAAGATGGACGCCGAGGGTGATTTTCGCTCAATGGAGAAATCGGTTGAGGCATGGGATTCTTGAGAATGGATGCAGGCGTTATCGATCGTCGCCAGCTGCGATCAGCAGGTCGCATGGACAATTCAACAGAGTGATGGCTGCCGAATGAAGAGTTGACGCTGCGCGGGGGCGCGTCGTAGGCTTCGAAGTAGGTCCAACAAGCTTCCTTTGCATCCGCCTCCGCGACCTGAGGGTGATGTTGCCCGTCGTTGGCTTCCATTCGGACATCGGCTTCAGGTCGGTATCGGGGCAACTCGCGCAGCTCTTGCCACGTCCAAGAACTCCCCGTTTCATCGTGGGACTGCACGTACGCTTCGCGTTGCGTTACGTAGAGTCGCTTTTTGCCGCCGGTTACGTGCATGATGACATCTGCAGAAAGGAACTGGGCAGACCAAAGCGCAGAGCTCGACATCTCCGCTGGCGTGAGAAAATGCAGTTTCGAGTCGTGCCGAACCTTGCGAAGCGGAATGAAGGAAGCGCGTAAGCCGGGGTATGATCGGATTGTCGGCTCGTCGTCTTCATCGGTATACTTGAGATGCTCCAGCATGTCCTTGAAGGCATGCGCAAGTGCCAGTTGTATGTCTCTCGAGCTGGCGCTGTGCAGCGTGACGTCTTTGACGAGTCCTCTACTCCTCAACCTCTTGTGAACAAGATTGGTGCTTTTACATGCCTTGGGCGACAACAGCTCCTCTGTCAGACCAGAAGCCCAATTGCTGATGGCTTGGCTGGACCAACCGCTCTCAGTGTCGCTGAACGGGTGCGAGCTTCGCGATGAATGCCTCGAGGCTGGATATGGCGACGAGTCCGTCTCGCGTAAAGGCACTGGAGCACTTGATTGTCTATGTGTAGAACTCCGCGCTTGCGTCCACCCTTCGGAGTCCTGCGTCGTGGGATTGGATTGATCATGCATCGATTCATCCGGGGAAAACCAGATGCCCCTGAGGTCGCGACCCCACGGCAGTAGAACAACTTCGATTTCCCATGGTTTGGTCAGAGTTGGCGGCATAGCGAACGTTTCGAGTACGTCCAGTCGATCTTTGATGCCACTGATCTCAGTCTCGGTCTCCTTGCGATCCATGGCAGCGAGTATTAGAGCGGACGAAGTGGTAGACTCGAGAGACCGAATTGACTGAAAAGAACCAGATACCGGTGCTATGCGACGACGGCTGTATGAAAGACTACTGTTGTCGGCGTCAATGGTCTGATGCAGTGTATCGTGATCATCCATGCGTGATTCCAAGTGTAGGAGTCTGCCATCCACGTGGTCGAATTGATGATGGAGATCGTCAGGATGCACGTAGTTGAAGGAATTGTTGCTTTCCAGATGTGATAGCCGGTCGTTGAGCTCCTTCAAAGCATTGGCCACATTCGGTATGGAGTTGAGCAGGTTATATAACGACGGTAGGTAAGACACAAGTTTTTGGAGCGATTGCGGGGACGCGGTTTTGAGGAAGTTCTGCACATGCTCCTGGGAAGTGTGTGGGGAGTTGGTGAGCAAAAGCTGAGGTGGAGCTGATGCCGCACTGGCTGGTCTGTCATCAGCGGCATGCTGTTGGCTCGCACCCGAAGTCATCCGAATGAGGTCTTCGATGGCTCGTTTCCCATCTTGGACAGCTTGGTCGGTCACTGCCAGGTCTGGTGTGTTCCGTATGCTTGGCGTGGCCACCTCGGTCGCGCTTTGCACGAAGTCATCTAGGTTGAACGAATTCGGAATCGTATCACCGCCGACATCCAGGTGAAAGTTTCTGTTGAACTCGAGGATGGCATCTAGGGGACCCAGCGCTGCATTTTCCGATTGACCTTGCTCACCTCGCATTGAGTTCTGGCCAGCGGAAGGCTGCCTGCTTTCAGCTCGTGTCCCATCAAGCGGCTGCCCGAGATCGAGCTCGTCTGGGACTGTGGACGAAACGGATTGTTGACCATCGAAGGAGCGTGCTGCATCGCCTACATTCAGCATAGACAGACCCAGTCCCGCAATTGTCTGTCGAGATTGGTTGGCTTGGTCTCTAGCAGCACTGTTAGCCGCAGGATAACGATCATTTGACATGAGGCAGATCGAGGGAATCCGCGGCAGCCCAGAAGAACTAGGCTGCGACGGAGGGTCCTTCGTACCATTGTCGACACGAGATCCATTGGCTAGTGAGGCTTCGTTGCGCATGAGCAGCTGTGTGGGTATAGTGCGCGGCGGGGGGCTATTCAGCGGCTGGCTCAGATCGCGCGGCATACCTCCTGCTTTGTGAAGGTCGCATTGAGTCCCCGAATGTGTGTGACAGCGGCCATCATATAGGGGTGCACGCGCGGCAGCCGCTGCGACGGCAGGCTTATGATAGCAGGCATGATGTCCACAGACACACACAGTCGAGCGCTGACTGCCCGATCGGTATTGGTTGCTCCCATGATAGATGTCTGCACTCCCAGCGTCCCAGAATTGTTCACATCCGCATGTGCCGACTACGTCGCGATGGCTACAGGGCCCAGTAGGCAGCGGGCGTTCCAAGTACGATGTCGCGATCGGATGCGCAGGATCAGGCAGCGCGAATGCCGCCATGGATGATGCCTGGACTGGGCATGCCAGAGCTGGGCGGCCGGTGTCTAGTACGGAGACATTTCGAGGGTCTACAGGGTAACTTCCACAGCATTAGCGATTGATGGCGAAACTTGTTAGGCGGGCGCATACCGATGGTGAGCAAGTACAGCAAGGAAAAGGTCGGGTTGGAGGTGGGCGACGGCGGTTTTATACGCCTGAGGGACAAGCAGATGGGCGAGGAGGGCACGGTGGGCGGGGTCCCAGCAGCCAGCAGGCGAAGGGCAGCAGAGAGGCCGTCGATATCTCGCACAGCGAGCTCGGTGACTCTTCGCGGCTCGTACGCGTCGAGAACGGTTAGAGGGCGCTTTTGGGCGTTCCCGGGGAAGTGGAAAGGCTGCGCTATCGGCTGGAAACACGGCGTGATTCGTTGCCAGGCGCCGGGGATAGTGTGGAGACGAGCCGGCACCCCTGCGGGAGCTATCCGCCCTACCGTCCGGCGGTGATAAGTGACGGCGTCGTTTTCGAGCACGACACCCCTACAGCTCGCGTCCGCCGTGAAGTGAAACATTCCATTATTTCCTCATGCGCGTCGCAATCTTTCCTGCTGCTGTTTGGTTCACGACGATGCCTAGGCGGCAGCGTGTCCAGACTGCGCGACAGATGTGACAGGTCACAGGCTGCCCCTTCTGGATGCGCGAGGCTGCTCATTGGACCATATTCGAGCGACGTCCCGCAGCTGCAGGTCAAGCCGCTATGGATCGGCATTTCAGGCGTGGGCGAGTACGCAGCGGCCCTGTGTAAGCTACCGCGCGTTACGGTGTCGTCAGCCGTACGCATTGCTTTTTCGGGACGACCATTTCTTGCGCCCTGAGGCTCGATTGTGGTGACGAGACAGTAGGACGCTGCGAAAGAGCGTGGAACCTCGGAGACGAAGTCGGACCCGCGGACAGCTGATGACCATGTGCCCAGATACACGGCGCTAGCCACAACCTGCCTCGAGGTGGATCATAGAAGCATGCCGTGAGGAAAAGTACAGAAAGCGACTCGTTGCCGACGCAAGAATGGGACGTCGCTAGGCCGTACCTTCCTCCGCTGTGATGCTGGACCTCATATACCCAAATACATGATACTGGCCACAGCCCGCCTTAATAAGGGCTGCGATAAGCAAGCTTGCCGTTAAAGCAAGACGAGCCGAGTAGGTCCTTGCAGTTTGTGGTGCCCATGGTATCGCCTTATTCGACCGTTGCGTAAGTATTCTCTAAGGGCGACTGCACGGCCTTCCACTGTCCCGATGATACTAACAACGCGTGAAATCTTATTGTAGCGATGCGTGTCAATCAGAGACGTGCTGGACGATGCAGGGGGCGCCCAATCGTGCCTTCTCAGGCTGTCTCGCCCAGGCCGCGCCTGTCCACTTCAGCTTCGCCACCTGGGTGTCCATCTTTCCCGAACTCTTGACGCTGGGTCGCTTTGCTCCCGCTGAGAGCTTCGTAAGCGATGCGTCTCCTTCAACGCGGCGACACTGGCGAGATCACTCTTACTCGGTAATGCACAGCGTCGTCCCCCCGTACGCCATATTGTCCCATATTTGAGGACCGGACACCGAAGAACTCACACAGGAACTCAAACTTGGCATTGACAGCGGTCGGGGCAAGGTCAGACACGAAAAGATCCGATTCTGCGCCCAACGGTCAAGCAATGATGGTTTACAGGAACTGTTGGGTTGATCCATGTTGTATTGATAAATTGAGTAGTGCGAAGCTGTGAGTCCATCAGTTCCAAGTTTGCATGGTATAGAGACTCCGCGGTGCGCTAGGCCCATCTGAACGATGTGACTGTGATGGCGGACCCGCCATGACTACTACCTGACGATGAATCCTTCGAAGACAAGCAAGTGGGAAACTTGGAAGCTCGTGTTTTGCGAACAGTCGCTGGTTTACAAGAGGTTGAAAACTTCAGGGATTACTCGCACCAAAGCACATCGAGTTCTACGATATGGACTGGAACCATCTCGGGACCCTCACAGAGCTGCTCGCCGCAGCTGATCATGTTACCCAGATCGATCAAACAGCTCTTGCTCCTATGCGGAAGTGCTTAAATTTCAGCCATTTCTACATCTCTTGAAGGATGTCTTGAGCAGCAAAGCGTCACACTACCCGCGGCGTAAAATCTCATGGGATTGTTCGATGTGAAGATACGGAGACGGCGTCCCGCGTTCAAGTGGCTCCGAGGAGAGGTCTTGAACAACACCGATGAAGTCTCCCTCCTTGCCTCGCAAGTCCCACCGCACCTCCCCTGGAAATCCGACTACGTACAGGACCAATTGTTAGCGCCAAGCCTGGTAGCCGCAGATATAATCACATTTTCTTTCACTCGATATCTCGATATCTTGGGCTTTATACGACTCAGTATGCCTCACAATCCTCACGCTTGCGTTCGCTGCTCTTCAAAGTCAGGACGATAGACTCAACATCGCAGCATGGACAAGGCATCTTCCAAGTATTGGTTGATGCCCCCAGGCCATCGATTGAGCTGATGATGATATACATGGATGGCTAAGCATCACCTTCACCTGATGGCCATCGTGATTTGCGACTATCTTCACCAGCGTTTGATAAGACGCCTGATGAGCCCATATCATGTACAGCGCGCATTTGCGGTCCACATATACCGTACAGCTTCTCGATGAGACAACTGTCTAGTCCGGGCTATCTACCCTTCTGTTGCGCATTCACTGTTGAGGCTGACTACACTTCCGCTCTCCAGATTCAAAAGTCGTGTGGGCGGTGGCTTCGTCGCCACCAAGAAGACCTACTGCGTAATTTTTGCTATGGATCTCCACAACCTTACTGAGCTGGAGTCGCTCATCACTGCATGAATCTCGCCAACGATTTGCAGTGCCCATGTCTGAAGTCTTTCCGCATGTGGGCGAATAATGACACCCGGATGCCAGAATTAGGCTGCGACATTTAGACTGTCGCTGTACTGATCTGCACCGTGATCTGAACGTTGCAGACACATCTTCACGCCCTCAAACTAAGATGCAAAAACTTCACCACCTCTTCAATGACCACCACACCTCCTCAGCAAGGCCAACGTCGGGCTCCCACCTTTAGCTCCACAAATCCCAGGTCGATCATAATTTTTCGTCACAACTACCAGCTCTGACAATGCAACCACTAACACACCAGCAAGAACCACCTCCAGGCGCCCCCTCCAACTGCCTCTCTGCCCTGCACCATGCCCAGAACCAGACTCCCGCCTCCCAGCGCACACGCACTACCTTCCCCAGCCTCCTCGACAGCACCACCAACCCCTCCCACCGCCTCCTCGAAATTACCATCTTCTCTCTCCTGCGTCACGGGCTCACCTTCATGCAGATCGCTGCATTTCTCGAGCACGAGCGCACACATGCCGCGCAAGGAATCACGCAGCTTCGCGATGCGCTACGAACGTTCCATTTTGCGCGGCTGTTGAACGGAGAGGGGGCGAGGAGCTGGGTGGAGTGGAGGGTTGCGACGTGGCCGCGTTGGCCGCGGGCGTGGGAAGTGGCGATGCTGGGTGGGTGGGCGTTGGAGGTCTGGGCCTGGGCGGTGCACGAAGCGGGGGAGAATGGAAAGACAGGGATACTTGAAGACGAGGGAGAGGGGAGGGAGACGGCGGGTGTGTGTTGTCATGGGTTTGCGATTTTGAAGAGGAAGCGTTGGGGGACCTTGAGGGAAAGGCTGAGGGCGATGGTTTAGATGTTTTGTACTGCGGGAGGGGGATCAGGTTCGTGTGATATTGCATTCTGTCCTTTTAGCCTAGTTCGACCCTATGCTTGCATACAGGAACAGAAAATGACCACGGGTATGGTACCATAGGACTACTCTCATCCCTTCAGTATATACGCGCTCAGACTTCATGTTGTGTTCGGGGTGGCCACGAATTGAGCTCAATCTGATCGTAATCTGGCTCTTTACTATCCACAGCAGTTTGTTCGGGCTTCTGGCTGCCTAGCGACGAGTCTTTGGATGTCTTGCGCGTGAGCAGCCCGGCGGCATAGCTGCTTTGCATCTTTTTCCCCGCCTGCACGAAAGCTGGAGGCATGATAGGCAGACAGGCACAGATGATTCCGAGGTACAGCTCCACACTGGAAATAATGCCCGAAGGCACGCCGTCGTGCGTGGCATCTGCCATGTTCATCTCGTAGAGATACTTGAAGCGCAGACCAACGAGGATGCACGTCCTATGATGCGATTAGTCGCTTGCTTTCCCATTGCTGCGAGCATCTATCCCACGTACAAGATTCCTAGCCCGAACACGCAGCTTATGCCTATCTTCTTCTTGACGGAGATGTGTTTCAGTCTCCAGACCTCGGGCGCCGGGATCAGCACCAACACGACATCCATGGCAAGATTCGTCGACATGGATATCACGTATTCACTGACGCCCTTGAAGTAGCAGCTGCCTGGCACCGAAGGATCCCAGTTGACGGCAAGCGGCTGGCACGATCCGAAGAGAATACCGATTTGGAGAATCCAGATCCCAACGCAGATCGCCATCGAGGCGTATATGGCGACGAGCGTGTATACCATACAGTGGAAGATGCCGCGGTAGAGGAGGAGGATGGAAAGTTTGATGAGCAGAATGGTTATCCCCCAGATGAAGTATTGCGCAAACGTTATCTGGGAGACGTCAGTCGTCAGTAGCTTGACCGCATCTGCCCACGTATCACCTGTTGCAGTGGAACAAGAACCCCAGGGTTTTCCGCCATCACTACCGGGAAATGCTCTCCTGCGCCCCACGACATTTCTGCACTTGTCAGCGCACTGCGTCATCAAAGGAAACGTAATACTTGCCAAATCCTTTCGTGATCATATCGACGGTTGCGAAAAACTACATGGTTGTCAGTGCTGCCGTTGTTGGACATGGGACTACACAGACCAAAGCACCCAAGATGAGGTAGTCTGTGGCGTCCAGCGGTCGCTGCTTTATCTTCTTCGCCCATAGCCTTAACGAGACTGCAGCGATGTCGAGAAAGACAAACACAGCGGCTATGGCTACAGCCGCGATGCCTAGCGGAGCTGGAGGTATGCTGAGCATGATCACGCGATAAAGTGTGTATGCCAGTCGTGCGCGACTTTGAGAGAAGTGTCGAGGTCATCATCGCAGGTCTGAGCGGGGGTCTTCTGTCTCTGGCTCTCGGCCCCCAAAGTAGTGAGATTGCGACTACGAAATGCGCTGCATCGTATAGAACTCCGCTGCTGTGGAACAAAAAAGCCAGGAATGTGGACCGCTTGTTTCCTGAGTCTTATTTGCCTTTAAAGGAATCTGCTCCGGGTATTCTGCACTCTGTTGATTGAGACACTCATATGATGGGGGTGATAGGATGCTGCGTGCAGGGCGCATATGTCGTGTAACACAGATAGGGAGGGGCTGTGCTTCCCTCGTTTTCTTCTCGGCATTCTACCCTGGGCCTGCAGTGGTCAAATTGATGTCTTTTGAAACAAATAATTTGGGTTTGGCAGACCTTGAATACGTCATCATCATTTGAAGTATTCTGTAAGTTAACAATCCCTGCATAACTCTCAGGAAGGCCATGAGAACCTACATGGGCCGGAGTAACACTACCCTGGCAGCCAAGGATCAAGGCAATCGCATTTAACCCAGCACCGCGGGCACTGCACACCATTAAAGCGAAGGAAAATCACGGCAAATGGAGCAAAGATCAAGCAGCCATGGTTATGATTTTCAAGATAATGATAAGTTATCTCTATCTAGACTCATTGATGTTCGCATTTGCAAGTCTAAACTCGTTGCTTTCATGAACCACCAAGTTTGAACCCGCCAGCTAGCCGCGACTGATAAATCTGCGCCGGGTCGACGGTCCGGCTGATTCTCTTCATCTTTCGGAATGCGTTTTGTCCATACCTCCGAAGAGGGTCTTGCGTTGTGTGAGCGTTGTTGAAGAACACGTACTCGTCGAACAAACCCTTTGACTTTGTCAATTTCTCAATCGAAGAGAGAGTGTCGACGACAAACTGTTCCATCCTTGCGTCGTCTGATGCGTATTGCCAGCCGAGGTTGATCGAGAACCCTTAGACACGTTAATTGAGCATTGGCCTGACCAGGACAAAGCTTACATATTTGTTCCCTGTCGCGCAGATTCATGGGATGCTCTCCGCTCGCTACTGATCGTTGCACCATTGCTCTAGATACGGGCTGAGGAACTAGCACCAATGTGGCGCCCTGTATAGCTTGGAACTCATCCGTACGGGATATGTTCTGACATAAGCGTGCAACCTGCACGTACGTGCTGTTATCTAAGTAAAAGGTGGTGGAGCCCCAAGTCCATCTCGGATATACTTTGTCCACCACTTCAGAAATTGATGCACTGAAGTTGTTGTGGATCTTCGTGTCGTCCAACAAGGACGGAATCCTGTAAAAGTTATTGAACACCTCTGGGCGCTCGACAGCGTCCAGGTAGGAAAACGAAATGAAAATCGAGTTGAAGTTGTTGAAGGCCACATATGGTAGGATGGCAGATCTAGGGTCAAGTTGTCCAACAGCCTGGTATTCGGCTATTGCTGCCATAATCTGATCCAGATACTCGATGGAATAAAAGATCACGCCTCCCCAGACTTTTCCCTGCGGAAATGCCTTTAGTGTGACGTATGATATAATTCCTGTATCAACACTCAGTGATGTATCCTCTTCCAAGACGGAAGGTAACATACCAAAGTTTGTCCCTCCAGCTTTGAGGGCCCAGAAGTGCTCAGGGTCGGAGGCTCGGGAGACAGTCTTTTCTGTTCCATTGGAAAGGACAACTTCGTAGATTATCACGTTGTCGGCCGCAAAACCATAAAGACTAGAGTGGTGGGAAAGACCGCCTGTGAGATAAGCTGGTGTACTTCGAGGGCTAGAGGGTTTGCTTACCGCCTGTGAGTAGGCCAAAGCCTACATCAGGAACTCTACCCCCCACAACAACTCGATCATATTCGGCAAGCTTCCCATACACCTGGCCCCATTGGTTGCCAGTTCCAACGCGCACAGTCTCGTCGGTAGGGTTATATGAAATGGCGTTGATGGCACTCAGCGAAATAAGAACTCCGCCATCTACGTTTGCCCAATTAGAGAAGGGGCTGTGGCCGCCACTCCGTACGGCAAATGTGATATTGTTGGAGGAGATGATCTTGACAGCATCTGCGAGTGCCGTGGAATCTGAAGGTTCAAAGATGCACGACGGCACTTTCCAAGCAGTCTCTGACCTGGGTGTGCCATACATTAGCGTTGACCCGCATCTTGTCCTTGAAGTAATAAGGTAGCGGACTTACCAATGCAGCTTTCGCAGTCTATCGTACTCCGTGCTATCGGCCGCTGTGATGGTAGATCCGGTTGCGATCGACGCCAGCTGACTGCAAACATCTGCTACAGCTGCTGCTGCAGCGGGGTAGGCTTCAGTGACAGAGAATTGGCCGAACACCCATAACAAGGCGATCGCAACTGAAGACGGTGTGGAAATCTGCATGGTGCATGTGCTTGTCCAACGAACATCGGACCTCGTGCTACTGCACATGTCCATTCAAATACTCCCAGCGTCGACCCATGTACGCCCCCAGTCTTCCTTTGAGGGAAAGCACACAGACGGGAGTCCAGCTGTGCTGAGACTCACTCAAGGTGCGCAAACATTGGCCCCATTTTTCCACCACAATAAGGCGCGAGGCAGATTTTGCGTCCCGTCTAGAAACAGACTATGACAGTCTCAGCTGTAGTGACGCTCTTTCTTGCTCTCCGTGCTGAAATCGGCTCAAGTCGTTAAGTTGCGACTGCATGTGGTGCATGATTGGATGGGGTGTCGACATCGTAGAGTTGGTGCGATTGGTGGATCGAACAACGATACGCGCGGAAGGCACAATACAGAAGCAGCGTGTGCTGCATGTGAGGCAAGATTGTCTCGGACACCGAAAGAGGCCGGCAAAATACAGACCTTGCTTATCTATCCGGAAAGGGTTAAGCGACCGTTTTGTGTAACTTGCACCATTGCTGCCTAATGCGGCACAGCCGCCGAGAGCTAGATTCTTGGGTTCTTTTCTCTAACTGTACCTCATCTCATCCGAAGAACCTTTCGCATGCCATGGACCAAATACTGCTATGTCTTTGCTTTCTGCTCGCAGTTCGGGCTGTGATTGTCATACGGCGGCTGTACTTCCACCCTTTGTCTGCATATCCTGGAACAAAGCTCGGCATTGCATCCCCGACGCTTTACAAGCTATACAGGAACTTCAAACGACGTGGACAGTTCATTTTCGAGATAGAACAGCTTCACCAGAAACATGGCCCGATAGTGCGCAGCGGAATCAATGACCTACACATCAATGACCCCAGCATATATTTACAGATCACCAAGATCGGGTCTCGATTTCGAAAAGACCCCAAATTCTATGACCGCATTTCTTTCCGCAACACTTCATTAGGATTCTTGGACCCCTATCAGCATCGTGCAAGGCACTCAATCCTGGTCAACGCTGCATTCTCGCCAACACCGAAGAATATTCAACACCTAGCACGTCTTGTCGAGCAAAAGGTGACAAAGCTTTGTGACCGATTTGATACATGGGCAGTAGAAGGAATCCCGGTGAACATTCACAAGGGCATGAAAGCGCTTTCTATGGATGTAATCAGTGAACTTACCATGGGCCGAAGCTTCGGATGCCTGGACCACCCTACTTTCAGCAATGTGTTTCTAGAACAGCTGCATTCCATCTTCCAAGAAATGACATGGATGCAGAAGATTTTATTTACAGTCGCCAAGGTCTCTCTTTCGACTCCGCCGTGGATGTTCAGATTCGTTCACCCGCCCACTATGGTCATGATGAAAGAATTGGCGAAGCCGCTCATCCGGGATTACGTCGACAGCAGAAAAGGAGAGGTGTCGAATGAGCAATCTCTTCAGAAGGCAGTCATTATCGACGCGCTTACTAGTCCGTCAGGCTCGAAGAACACCAAGCCACTAGATTTCGAAACGTTATCAGAAGAAGTTGTCACGCTTCTAACAGCAGGCGGAGACACCGTCTCCTCAGCACTCATATATGGGATCTACCATATATGTAGAAACGAGCAGGTGCACCGAAAACTCGTGGAAGAGCTACTGACTGCTTTCCCTGCGACAGATGATGTGTCATATCAAGGGGCGCACAGTCTTCCATATCTGGTATCTTCGTCCCACGAGTCTTTCAATGACCAGTTACTGACTTGAATCGCAGAATGCTTGCATAAAGGAAATTTTGCGTACTGGCAACCCTCTACCGGGACGCTTGCCTCGGGTAGTGCCCCAAGAAGGGTTTGATCTTTATGGACGGCACATTCCTGGCGGAGTAAGTAGAGTATCCTATGAGTAGCTCAACACTAACATATAAGACAGTGTGTCTTCAACACTTCTGCGTATCTGTTGAACCGTCATCCATCTATCTGGGACCGACCGGATGACTTCGATCCTGACAGGTGGCTGAAATCTAACTCAGGTTTATTGGAACAATACATGGCATCCTTTTACAGAGGTACACGTCAATGTCTTGGAAAGGAGTTAGTGTCCTACAGCCGTCACCTATATTGTAACTAATTGCATCAGCCTTGCATGGTGCGAACTATACGTCATGCTCGCCAGACTCTTTCGCCAGTTCCATGTAGTCATACACGACACTTCGGATGCTGACATGGAGTGGATAGATGCAGTTCTTATAGTGTAGGTCCCAGATGTTGCCTTCTCTGTGAAAACCACCGCTAATGTCCTCGAAGGTTCAAAGGCAAAAATCTGAAAGCCATGCTGTCGCGGCGGGACACGTAATAAGTTGAAAAAGCCTTTAAATACTACATTATC